>NC_048598.1:183648570-183673380 GCF_003668045.3 Cricetulus griseus | reverse complement strand
GGTTCTTTGCAGCCTAGTGTTACCTGGTTCTTTGTAGCATAGGTTAGCGTGTTCTTTGGGGCTTAGAGATAGCTGGTTCTTTGCAGCCTAGTGTTAGCTGGTTTTTTGTATCATAGGATAGCTGGTTGGATTTGGCCTAGTGTCAGCTGGTTCTTCATCGACTAGTGTTATCTGGCTTTTTGTGGCCTAGGGTTAGCTAGTTCTTTCTGGACTAGTGTTAGCTGGTTCATCCTGCCCTAGTGTTAGCTAGTTCAATGTGGCCTAGTGTTATCTGGTTCTTTGTGGCCTAGTGTTAGCTAGTTCTTTGTGGCCTAGTGTTAGCTGCTTCTATGTAGCCTTGTGTTAGCTAGTTTCCTGGCCTATTGTTAGCTGGTTCTTCCTGGCCTACGGTTAGTTACATTTTGTGGACTATTGTTAGCTGGTTCTTTGTGGTCTAGGGTTTTCTGGTTATTTTAGGCCTGGAGTTAGCTGCTTCTTTGTAGCCGAGAGTTAGCTGGTTCCTTTTGGGCTTCTGTAACCTACTTCCTTGTGGCCTAGTGTCAGCTGGTTCTTCATGGTCTAATCTTAGTTGGTTCTTTGTAACCGAGTATTAGCTGCTTCTATGTAGGCTTGTGTTAGCTGGTTCTTCCTGCCCTAGTGTTAACTAGTTCTTTGTGGCCTAGTTTTACCTGTTTCTTCGTAGCCAAGAGTTACCTGGTTCATTGTGGCCTAGTGTCAGCTGGTCCTTCATGGTCTACTCTTAGCTGGTTCTTTGAAACTGAGTATTAGCTGCTTCTTTGTAGCCTAGTGTTAGCTGATTCTTCCTGCCCTAGTGTTAGCTAGTTCTTCGTGGACTAGTGTTGACTGTTTCTTCCTAGCCAAGTGTTAGCTGGTTCTTTGTGGCCTAGTTTTACCCGGTTCTTCCTGCCCTAGTGTTAGCTAGTTCTTTGTGGCCTATTGTTAGGTGTTTCTTCATAGCCAAGAGTTAGATGATTCTTTGTGGCCTAGTATTAGCTGCTTCTTTGTAGCCTAGTGTAGCTAGTTTGCTGGCCTATTATTAGGTGGTTCCTCTTGGCCTAGTGTTAGCCAGTTCTTTGTTGACTATTGTTCGCTGTTTCTTTGTGACCTAGGGTTTGCTGGTTATTTTAGGACTAGGTTTAGCTGGTTCTTTGTAGCCTAGTCTTAGCTAGTTCTTAGTAGCAGAGGTTAGCAGGTTCTTTGTGGCCTAGTGTCAGCTGGTTCTTTGTAGCCTTGTTTTAGCTGGTTCTTCCTGGCCTATTGTTAGCTGGTTGTTTCTGGCTTAGTGTTAGCTGGTTCTTCCTAGCTTAAGGTGAGGTAGTTCTTTGTGGCCGAGTGTTCGCTGGTTCTTTATGGCTTAGGTTTAGCTGATTCTTTGTAACTGATTATTAGCTGCTTCTTTGTAGCCTAGTGTTAGCTGGTTCTTCCAGGCCTAGTGTTAGCTAGTTCTTGGTGGCCTACTGTTAGTCATTTCTTCCTAGCCAAGTGTTTGCTGGCTCTTCCTGGCCTAGTGTTGGCTGTTTCTTCATAGCCAAGAGTTAGCTAGTTCTTTGTGGCCTAGTATTAGCTGCTTGTTTGTAGCCTAGTGTTAGCTGGTGATTCCTTGGCTATTGTTAGCTGATTCTTAGTGGCCTAGTGTTAGCTAGTTCTTTGTGGCCTAGTGTTAGCTACTTCTCTGTGGCCTAGTGTTAGCTGTTTCTTCATAGCCAAGTTTTTGCTGGTACTTTGTGGCCCCGTATTAGCTGCCTCTTTGTAGCCTAGGGTTAGCTGGTACTTCCTGGCCTAGTGTTAGCTAGTTCTTGGTGGCCTACTGTTAATGTTTCTTCCTAGCCAAGTGTTAGCTGGTTTTCCTGGCCTAGCGTTAGCTGTTTCTTCATAGCCAAGTGTTAGCTGGTTCTTTGTGGCCTCATGTTAGCTGCTTCTTTGTAGCCTAGTGTTAGCTGGTTCTTCCTGGCCTATTGTTAGTGGGTTCATTCTGGCCTAGTATTAGCTGGATCTTCCGGGCCTAGGGTGAGGTAGTTCTTTGTGGCCTAGTTTTCACTGGTTCTTTGTGGCCTAGGGTTAGCTGGTACTTTGTAACGTAGAATTTGCTGGTTCTTTTCAGCCTAGTGTTAGCTGGTTCGTTGTAGCATAGGTTAGCTGGTGTTTTGTGGTCTAGTGTTAGCTACTTCGATGTAGCCTAGTGTTAGCTAGTTTCCTGGACTATGGTTAGCTGGTTCTTCCTGGCCTAGGGTTAGCTACATTTTGTGGACTATTGTTAGCTGGTTCTTTGAGGTCTAGGGTTTTTGGTTATTTTAGGCCTAGAGTTAGCTGCTTCTTTGTAGCCTGGAGTTACCTGGTTATTTTTGGGCTTCTGTACCCTAGTTCCTACCCTAGCTAACAGTAGTGTTAGCTGGTACGTTGTAGCCTAGTGTCAGCTGGTCCTTCATGGTCTAGTCTTAGCTGGTTCTTTGTAACCGAATATTAGCTGCTTCTATGTAGCCTAGTGTTAGCTGGTTCTTCCTGCCCTAGTGTTAGCTAGTTATTCGTGGTCTAGTGTTAGCTGTTACTTCGTAGCCAAATGTTAGCTGCTTCTTTTGGCCTAGTGTTAGCTGGTTCTTTGTACCCTAGTGATAGCTAGTTCTTTGTGGTCTATTGTTAGCTGTTTCTTCGTAGCTAATAGTTAGAGGGTTCTTTGTGTCCTAGTGTTAGCTGGTTCTTTGTGCCCTAGTGATAGCTAGTTCTTTGTGGCCTAGTATTAGCCAGTTTGCTGGCCTCATGTTAGGTGTTTCTTCTTGGCCTAGGATTAGCCACTTCTTCCTGGATTATTGTTAGCTGTTTCTTTGTGGACTAGGGTTTGCTGGTTATTTTAGGCCTAGAGTTAGCTGCTTCTTTGTAGCATAGAGTTAGCTGGTTCTTTTTGGGGTACTGTTACCTAGTTCCTTGTGGGCTAGTGTCAGCTGGTTCTTCATGGTCTAGTGTTAGCTAGTTCTTGGTGGCTTACTGTTAGCTGTTTCTTCCTAGAAAAGTGTTAGCTGGTTCTTTGTGGCCTAGTGTTACCTGCTTCTTTGCAGCCTAGAGTTTACGGCTTCTTTGTAGCCTAGTATTAGCTGCTTCTTTGTACCCTAGGTGTTAGCTGGTTCTTCCTTGCCTATTGTTAGCTGGTTCTTAGTGGCCTAGGTTTAGATAGATCTTTGTGGACTAGTGTTCACTGGTTCTTTGTGGCCAAGGCTAGGTTGTCCTTTGTGGCCTAGGTTTAGCTGGTTCTTTGTAGCCTAGTGTTAGCTAGTTCTTTGTGGCACAGTGTTAGCTGGTTCTTTGTAGCTGGTTCTTCCTTGCCTATTGTTAGCTGATTCTTAGTGGCCTAGGTATAGCTACTTCTTTGTGGCCTGGTGTTAGCTGTTTCTTCGTAGACAAATTTTAGTTGGTTCTTTGTGGCCCCGTGTTAGCTGGTTCTTCCTGGCCTATGGTTAGCTGGTTCTTCTTGGCCTATGGTTAGCTGGTTCTTTCTGGCCTACTATTAGCTGGTTCTTCTGGGCCTAAGGTGAGGTAGTTCTTTGTGGCCTAGTGTTTGCTGGTTCTTTGTGGCCTAGGGTTAGCTGGTTCTTTGTAGCCTAGAATTAGCTGGTTCTTTGCAGCCTAGTGTTAGCTGGTTCTTTGTAGCATAGGTTAGCGGGTCCTTTGTGGCTTAGAGATAGCTGGTTCTCTGCACCATAGTGTTAGCTGTTTTTTTTTTTTTTTATCATGGGATAGCTGGTTTGTTTTGGCCTACTGTCAGCTGGTTATTCATTGTCTAGTGCTATCTGGTTCTTTGTGGCCTAGTATTAGCTAGTTCTTTCTGGCCTAGTGTTAGCTGGTTCTTCCTGCCCCAGTGTTAGGTAGTTCTTTGTGGCCTAGTGTTAGCTAGTTCTCGGTGGCCTAGTGTTGGCTAGATTTTTGTAGCCTAGTTTTAGCTGTTTCTTTGTATCACAGGTTAACTGGTTCTTTATGGCCTAGTGTCACCTGGTACTTTGTAGAATTGAGTTATCTGGTTCTTTGTAGCCCAGAGTTAGTTGGATCTTCCTGGCCTAGTGATAGCTGGTTCTCCCTGGCCTAGTGTTGGCTAGTTCTTTGTGGCCTAGGGTTAGCTGGATCTTTGTGGCCTAATATTACCTAGTTCTTTTTAGCCTAGGGTTTGCTGGTTCGTCATAGCCTACTGTAAGCTGATTCGTTTTAGCCTAGTATTAGCTGGTTCTTCCTGGCCTATCATTAGCTGGTTCTTCCTGGCCTAGGGTTAGCTACATTTTGTGGACTATTGTTAGCTGGTTCATTGTGGTCTAGGGTTTGCTGGTTATTTTAGGCCTGGAAATAGCTGCTTCTTTGTAGCCTAGAGTTAACTGGTTCTTTTTGGGTGTCTGTAACCTAGTTCCTTGTGGCCTAGTGTCAGCTGGTCATTCATGGTCTAGTCTTAGCTGGTTCTTTGTAACCGAGTATTAGCTGCTTCTCTGTAACCTAGTATTAGCTGGTTCTTCCTGCCCTAGTGTTAGCTAGTTCTTTGTGGCCTAGTGTTAGCTGTTTCTTTCTGGCCTAGTGTTAGCTGGTTGTTCCTGCCCTAAGGTTATCTAGTTCTTTGTGGCCTAGTGTTAGCTGGTTCTTCCTGCCCTAGTTTTAGCTAGTTCTTTGTGGCTTATTGCTAGCTGTTTCTTCCTAGTCAAGAGTTAGATGGTTCTTTGTGGCCTAGTGTTAGCTGCTTCTTTGGAGCCTAGTGTTAGCTAGTTTGCTGGCCTATTGTTAGGTGGTTCTTCTTGGCCTAGGGTTAGCCAGTTCTTTGAGGATTATTGTTAGCTGTTTCTTTGTGGCCTAGGGTTTGCTGGTTATTTTAGGCCTAGAGTTAGCTGCTTCTTTGTAGCATAGAGTTAGCTGGTTCTTTTTGGGGTACTGTTAGCTAGTTCCTTGTGGCCTGGTGTCAGCTGGTTCTTCATGCTCTAATGTTAGCTGGCTCATTGTGGCTTAGTTTCAGCTGGTCCTTCATGGTCTAGTCTTAGCTGGTTCTTAGTAGCCGAGTATTAGCTGCATCTTTGTAGCCTAGTATTAGCTGGTTCGTTGTGGCCTAGTGTCAGCTGGTCCTTCATGGTCTAGTCTTAGCTGGTTCTTTATAACCGAGCATTAGCTGCTTCTTCGTAGCCAAGTGTTAGCTGGTTATTTGTGGCCTAGTGTTAGCTGGTTCTTCCTGCCCTAGTGTTAGCTAGTTCTTTGTGGCCTATATTAGCTGATTCTTCCTAGCCAAGAGTTAGATGTTTCTTTGTGGCCTACTGTTAGCTGCTTTTTTGTATCCTAGTGTTAGCTAGTTTGCTGGCCTATTGTTAGGTGGTTCTTCTTGGCCTAGAGTTAGCCAGTTCTTAGTGGACTATTGTTAGCTGTTTCTTTGTGGCCTAGGGTTTGCTGGTTATTTTAGGCCTAGAGTTAGCTGCTTCTTTGTAGCATAGAGTTAGCGGATTCTTTTTAGGGTACTGTTAGCTAGTTCCTTGTGGCCTAGTGTCAGCTGGTTATTCATGGTCTAGTGATAGCTGGTTCATTGTGGCTTAGTTTCAGCTGGTCCTTCATGATCTAGTCTTAGCTGATTCTTTGGAACCGATTATTAGCTGCTTCTTTGTAGCCTAGGGTTAGCTGGTTCTTCCAGGCCTAGTGTTAGCTAGTTCTTGGTGGCCTACTGTTAGCCGTTTCTTCCTAGCCAAATGTTAGCTGGCTCTTCCTGGCCTAGTGTTACCTGTTTCTTCGTAGCCAAGTGTTAGTTGGTTCTTTGTGGACTAGTGTAAGCTGCTTGTTTGTAGCCTAGTGTTAGCTGGTTCTTCGTATCTTATTGGTAGCTGATTCTTAGTGGCCTAGATTTAGCTAGATCTTTGTGGCCTAGTGTTAGCTAGTTCTCTGTGGCCTAGTGTTAGCTGTTTCTTCGTAGTCAAGTTTTAGCTGGTCCTTTGTGGCCCCGTGTTAGCTGCTTCTTTGTAGCCTAGTGTTAGCTGGTACCTCCTTGCCTATTGTTAGCTGATTCTCAGTGGCCTAGGTTTAGCTAGTTCTTTGTGGCCTAATGTTAGCTATTTCTCTGTGGCCTAGTGTTAGCTGTTTCTTCATAGCCAAGTTTTAGCTGGTAGTTTGTGGCCCCGAGTTATCTGCTTCTTTGTAGCCTAGTGTTAGCTGGTTCTTCCTGGCCTATTATTAGCTGGTTCTTATGGTCTTGTATTAGCTGGTTCTTCCGGGCCTAAGGTGAGGTAGTTCTTTGTGGCCTACTGTTCACTGGTTCTTTGTGGCCTAGGGTTAGCTGGTTCTTTGTAGCCTAGAATTAGCTGGTTCTTTGCAGCCCTGTGTTAGCTGGTTCTTTGTAGCATAGGTTAGCGTGTCCTTTGTGGCTTAGAGATAGCTGGTTCTTTGCAGCCTAGTGTTAGCTGGTTTTTAGTATCATAGATTAGCTGGTTCTTTGTGGCCTAGTGTTAGCTGCTTCTTTATACCTAGTGCTACCAAGTTTGCTGGTCTATTGTTAGGTGGTTCTTCTTGGCCTAGGGTTAGCCAGTTCTTTGTGGACTTTTGTTAGCTGTTTCTTTGTGGCCTAGGGTTTGTTGGTTATTTTAGGCCTAGAGATAGCTGCTTCTTTGTAGCATAGAGTTAGCTGGTTCTTTTTGGGGTACTGTTACCTAGTTCCTTGTGGGCTAGTGTCAGCTGGTTCTTCATGGTCTAGTGTTACCTGGTTCATTGTGGCTTAGTTTCAGCTGGTTTTTCATGGTCTAGTCTTAGCTGATTCTTTGTAACCAGTTATTACTTGTTCTTTGTAGCCTAGCGTTAGCTGGTTCTTTCAGGCCTAGTCTTTGCATGTTCTTGGTTGCCTACTGTAGCCGTTTCTTCCTAGCCAAGTGTTAGCTGGCTCTACCTGGCCTAGTGTTAGCTGGTTCTTCCTTGCCTATTGTTAGCTGATTCTTAGTGCCCTAGGTTTAGCTAGTTCTCTGTGGCCAAGTGTTAGCTGCTTCTTCGTAGCCAAGTTTTAGCTGGTACTTTGTGGCCGCCTGTTAGCTGCTTCTTTGTAGGCTAGTGTTAGCTGGTTCTTCCTGGCCTATTGTTAGCTGGTTCTTTTTGGCCTAGTGTTAGCTGGCTCTTCCTGCCCTAGTGTTAGCTAGTTCTTTGTGGCCTAGTGTTCGCTGGTTCTTTGTGGCCGAGGGTTAGCTGGTTCTTCCTGCCCTAGGGTTAGCTAGTTCTTTTTGGCCTAGTGTTAGCTGGCTCTTCTTGCCCTAGTTTTAGCTAGTTCTTTCTGGCCTATTGTTAGCTGTTTCTTTGTAGCCAAGAGTTAGATGGTTCTTTGTGGCCTAGTGTTAGCTGCTTCTTTGTAGCCTAGTGTTAGCTAGTTTGCTGGCCTTTTGTTAGGTGGTTCTTCTTGGCCTAGGGTTAGCCAGTTCTTTGTGGACGATTGTTAGCTGTTTCTTTGTGGCCTATGTTTTGCAAGTTATATTACGCCTAGAGTTAGCTGCTTCTTTGTAGCATAGAGTTAGCTGGTTCTTTTTTGGGTACTGTTAGCTAGTTCTTTGTGGCCTAGTGTCAGCTGGTTTTTCATGGTCTAGTGTTAGCTGGTTCATTGTGGCTTAGTTTCAGCTCGTCCTTCATGGTCTAGTCTTAGCTGATTCTTTATAACCGATTATTAGCTGCTTCTTTGTAGCCTAGGGTTAGCTGGTTCTTCCAGGTCTAGTGTTAGCTAGTTCTTGGTGGCCTACTCTTAGCTGTTTCTTCCTAGCCAAGTGTTAGCTGGCTCTTCCTGGTCTAGAGTTAGCTGGTTCTTCCTGGCCTATTGTTAGCTGGTTCTTTCTGGCCTAGTATTAGCTGGTTCTTCCAGGACTAAGGTGAGGTAGTTCTTTGTGGCCTAGTGTTCGCTGGTTCTTTGTGGCTGAGGGTTAGCTAGTTCTTGGTGGCCTAGAATTAGCTGGTTCTTTGCTGCCTAGTGTTAGCTGGTTCTTTGTATCATAGGTTATCTGGTACATTTTGGCCTAGTGTCAGCTGGTTCTTCATTGTCTAGTGTTATCTGGTTCTTTTTGGCCTAGGGTTAGCTATTCTTTCTGGCCTAGTGTTAGCTGGTTCTTCCTGCCCTAGTGTTGGCTAGTTCTTTGTGGCCTAGTGTTAGCTTCTTCTTTGTGGCCTAGTGTTAGCTAGGTCTTTGTGGCCTAGTGTTAGCTGTTACTTCAAAGCCAAGAGTTAGATGGTTCTTTGTGGCCTACTGTTAGCTGCTTCTATGTAGCCTAGTGTTACCTAGTTTCCTGGCCTATTGTTAGCTGGTTCTTTCTGGCCCAGGTTTTGACTACATTTGTGGACTATTGTTAGCTGGTTCTTTGTGGTCTATGGTTTGCTGGTTCTTTTTGGGTTTCTGCAACCAAGTTCCTTGTGGCCTAGTGTCAGCTGGTTCTTCATGGTCTAGTGTTAGCTGGTTAGTTGTAGCCTAGTTTCTGCTGTTCCTTCATGGTCTAGCCTTAGCTGGTTCCTTGTAACCGAGTATTAGCTGCTTCTTTGTAGCCTAGTGCTTTCTGGTTCTTCCTTGCCTAATGTTAGGTGGTTCTTCTTGGTGAAGGGTTAGCCAGTTCTTTGTGGACTATTGTTAGCTGTTTCTTTGTGGCCTAGGGTTTGAAGGTTATATTACACCTAGAGTTAGCTGCTTCTTTGTAGCATAGAGTTAGCTGGTTCTTTTTGGGGTACTGTTACCTAGTTCCTTGTGGCCTAGTGTCAGCTGGTTCTTCATGGTCTAGTGTTAGCTGGTTCATTGTGGCTTAGTTTCAGCTGATCCTTCATGGTCTACTCTTAGCTGATTCTTTGTAACCGAGTATTAGCTGCTTCTTTGTAGCCTAGTGTTAGCTGGTTCTTCCAGGTCTAGTGTTAGCTAGTTCTTGGTGGCCTACTGTTAGCCATTTCTTCCTAGCCATGTGTTAGCTGGCACTTGCTGGCCTAGTGTTACCTGTTTCTTCGTAGCCAAGTGTTAGCTGGTTGTTTGTGGCCTAGTGTAAGCTGCATGTTTGTAGCCTAGTGTTAGCTGGTTCTTCCTTGCCTATTGCTAACTGATTCTTAGTGGGCTAGGTTTAGCTAGTTCTTTGTGGCCTAGTGTTGGCTAGTTCTCTGTGGCCTGTGTTAGCTGTTTCTTCCTAGCCCAATTTTAGCAGGTACATTGTGTCTCCGTGTTAGCTGCTTCTTTGTAGCCTAGTGTTAGCTGGTTCTTCCTGGCCTATTGTTAGCTGGTTCTTTCTGGCCAAGTGTTAGCTGGTTCTTGGTGGCCTAGTGTTAGCTCGTTCTTTGTGGCCTAGTGTTAGCTGCTTCTATGTAGCCTAGGGGTAGCTAGTTTCCTGGCCTATTGTTAACTGTTTCTTCATGGCCTAGGGTTAGCTACATTTTGAGGACTATTGTTAGCTGTTTTTTTTGGTCTAGGTTTTGCTGGTTATTTTAGGCCTGGAGTTAGCTGCTTCTGTTTAGCCTAGAGTTAGCTGGTGTTTTGGGGCTTCTGTAACCTACTTTCTTGTGGCCTAGTGTCAGCTGGTTCTTCATGGTATAATCTTAGCTGGTTCTTTGTAACAGAGTATTAGCTGCTTCTTTGTAGCCTAGTGTTACCTGGTTCTTCCAGGTCTAGTGTTAGTTAGTTCTTGGTGGCCTACTGTTAGCTGTTTCTTCCTAGCCAAGTGTTAGCTGGTTCTTCCTGGCCTAGTGTTAGCTGGTTCTTTCTGGCCTAGTATTAGCTGGATCTTCCTGGCCTAAGGTGAGGTAGTTCTTTGTGGCCTAGGGTTAGCTGGTTCTTTGTAGCCTAGAATTAGCTGGTTCTTTGCAGCCTAGTGTTAGCTGCGTTTTTTTTTTATCATAGGTTACCTGGTTCGTTTTGGCCTAGTGTCAGCTGGTTCTTCATCGTCTAGTGTTATCTGGGTCTTTGTGGCCTAGAGTTAGCTAGTTCTTTCAAGCCTAGTGTTAGCTGGTTTTTCCTGCCCTAGTGTTAGCTAGTTCTTTGTGGCCTATTGTTTGCTGGTTCTTCGTATCCAAGAGTTAGATGGTTCCTTGTGGCCTAGTGTTAGCTGCTTCTATGTAGCCTAGTGTTACCTAGTTTCCTGGCCTATTGTTAGCTGGTTCTTCCTGGCCTTGGGTTAGCTACTTTTTGTGGAATAGGTGGTTCTTTGTGGTCTAGGGTTTGCTGTTTATTTTAGGCCTAGAGTTAGCTGCTTCTTGTAGCCTAGAATTAGCTGGTTCTTTTTGGGCTTCTGTAACCTAGTTCCTTATGGCCTAGTGTCAGCAGGTCCATAATGGTCTAGTCTTAGCTGGTTCTTTGTAACCGAGTATTAGCCTCTTCTTTGTAGCCTAGTGTTTGCTGGTTCTTCCTGCCCTAGTGTTAGCTAGTTCTTTGTGGCCTAGTGTTAGCTGTTTCTTCGTAGCAAAGTGTTAGCTGGTTGTTGTGGCCTAGGGTTAGCTGGTTCTTCCTGCCCAAGGGTTAGCTAGTTCTTTGTAGCCTATTGTTAGCTGATTCTTTGTAGCCTAGTGTTCGCTGGTTCTTCCTGGCCCATTGTTAGCTGGTTCTTTCTGGTCTAGTGTTAGCTGGTTCTTCCTGGCCTAAGGTGAGGTAGTTCTTTGTGGCCTAGTGTTTGCTGGTTCTTTGTGGCCTAGGTTTAGCTCATTCTTTGTAGCCTAGTGTCAGCAGGTTCTTTGGAGCAGAGGTTAGCTGGTTGTTTGTGGCCTAGTGTCAGCTGGTTCTTTGTAGCCTAGTGTTAGCTGGTTCTTTGAAGCCTAGTGTTAGCTGGTTCTTTGAAGCCTAGTGTTAGCTGGTTCTTCCTGTCCTAGTGTTAGCTTGTTCTTCCTGTCCTAGGGTTTCCTTTTTCTGTGTGGCATAGGGTTAGCTGTTTCTTTTTGGCCTAGTGTTAGCTGCTTTTTTGTAGCCTACTGTTAGCTGGCTAGTGTCAGCTGGTTCTTCTCTGTCTAGTGTTATCTTGTTCTTTGTGGCCTAGGGTTAGCTAGTTCTTTCTGGACTAGTGTTAGCTGGTTCTTCCTGCACTAGTGTTAGCTAGTTCTTTTTGGCCTAGTGTTAGCTAGTTCTTTGTGGCCTATTGTTAGCTGTTTCTTCGTAGCCAAGAGTTAGATGGTACTTGTGGCCTAGTGTTAGCTGCTTCTATGTAGCCTAGTGTTAGCTAGTTAATTGGCCTATTGTTAGCTGGTTCTTCCTGGCCTAGGGTTAGCTACATTTTGTTCACTATTGTTAGCTGGTTCTTTGTGGCCTAGGTTTTCTGGTTATTTTAGGCCTAGAGTTAGCTGCTTCTTTGTAGCATATAGTTAGCTGGTTCTTTTTGGGATGCTGTTAGCTAGTTCCTTGTGGCCTAGTGTCAGCTAGTTCTTCATGGTCTAATGTTAGCTGGTTCATTGTGCCTTAGTTTCAATTGGTCCTTCATGGTATAGTCTTAGTTGGTTCTTTGTAACCGAGTATTAGCTGCTTCTTTGTATCCTAGTGTTAGCTGGTTCTTCCAGGACTAGTGTTAGCTAATTCTTGGTGGCCTGTTGTTAGCTGTTTCTTCCTAGCCAATATGTTAGCTGGTTTTTTGTGGCCTAGTGTTAGCTGCTTTTTTGTAGCCTAGTGTTGCTGCTTTTTTGTAGCCTAGTGTTAGGTGCTTCTTTGTAGCCTAGTGTTAGCTGGTTCTTCCTTGCCTATTGTTAGCTGGTTCTTAGTTGCCTAGGTTTAGCTAGTTCTTTGTGGCCTAGTGTTCGCAGGTTCTTTGTGGCCTAGGGTAGCTGGTTCTTTGTGGCCTAGTAATAGCTGTTTTTTTGTGGCCTAATGTTAGCTGCTTCTTTGTAGCCTAGTATTAGCTGATTGTTCTTGGCCTAGCATTAACTGGTTCTTCTTGGCCTAGTGTTAGCTGGTTCTTCCTGGCCTAAGGTGAGGTAGGTCTTTTGGGCCTAGTTTTCGCTGGTTCTTTGTGGTCTAGGGTTAGCTGGTTCTTTGTATATAGAGTTACTGGTTCTTTTTAGCCTAGTTTAGATGGTGCTTTGTAATATAAGTTAGCTGGTCCT
The DNA here is from genome assembly GCF_003668045.3 of Cricetulus griseus. Lineage (NCBI taxonomy): Eukaryota > Metazoa > Chordata > Mammalia > Rodentia > Cricetidae > Cricetulus > Cricetulus griseus. Next base: position 183,661,377 of record NC_048598.1, on the reverse strand, counting down.
TTGTGGCCTAGAGATACCTGGTTCTTTGTACCCAAGTGTTAGATGGTTCCTTGTTTCCTAGTGTTAGCTAGTTCTTTGTGGCCTATTGTTAGCTGTTTCTTCGTAGTCAAGTGTCAGATGGTTCTTTGTGGCCTAGGATTAGCTGGATCTTTTTGGCCTAGGGTTAACTGGTTCTTCATGGCCTTTTGTTAGCTGATTCTTTGTAACCTAGTGTTAGCTGGTTCTTATAGCCTACTGTTAGCTGGTTTTACATGGCCTAGGGTTACCTAGTTCCATGTGGCCTAGTGTTCGATGGTCTTTGTGCCCTAGTGTTAGCTGGTTCTTTATAGCAGAGGTTACCTGGATCTTTTTGGCCTATTGTCAGCTGGTTATTTTTAGACTACAGTTAGCTGGTTCTTTTTAGCCTTGTGATAGCTGGTTCTTCCTGGCCTAGGGTTAGTTGGTTCTTCCTGGCCTAGGGTTTGCTAGTTCTTTGTGGCCTAGGGTTAGCTGGTTTTTGTGGCTTAGTGTTAGCTGCTTCTTTGTACCCTAGTGTTTCTAGTTCATACTGGCCTACCATTAGCTGGTTCTTCCTGGCCTATGGTTAGCTGGTTCTTCCTGGCCTAGGGTTACCTAATTCTTTGTGGTTAGTGTTCACTGGTTCTTTGTGGCCTAGGGTGAGCTGGTTCTTATTAGCCTAGAGTTAGCTGGTTCTTTGTAGCCTTGTGTTAGCTGGTTCTTAGTAGCATAGATTAGCTGGTCCTTTGTGGCCTAGTGTCAGCTGGTTCTTCATGGTCTAGTGTTAGCTGGTTCTTTGTGGTATAGGGTTAGCTAGTTCTTTCTGGCTAGTATTATCTGTTTCTTCCTGGCTTACTGTTAGCTAGTTCGTTGTGGCCTAGCATTAGCTGATTTTGTGGCCTAGTGTTAGCAAGTTCTTTGTGGCCTAGTGTTAGCTGTTTCTGCGAAGCCAAGTGTGAGCTGGTTCTTTGTGGCCTAGTATTAGCTGCTTCTTTGTAGCCTAGAGTTAGCTGCTCCTTTGTAGCCTATTGTTAGCTGGTTCTGCCTGGCCTATTGTTAGCTGGGTCTCCCTGGCCTACTGTTATCTAGTTCTTTGTGGCCTACAGTTCGCTGGTTCTTTGTGGCCTAGGGTTAGGTGGTTCTTTGTGGCCTAGTGTTAGCTGCTTCTTTGTACCATAGTGTTAGCTGGTTCTTCTTGGCATAGTATTAGCTGGTTCTTCGTGGCCTAGTGTTAGCTGGTTCTTCCTGGCCTAAATTTAGCTAGTTCTTTGTGGCCTAGTGTTCACTGGTTCTTTGTGGCCTATGGTTAGCTGGGTTTTTGTAGCATAGGTTAGCTGGTTCTTTGTGGCCTAGTGTCAGCTGGTTCTTCATAGTCTAGTGTTATCTGGTTCTTTGGTCCTAGGATTAGCTAGTTTTTTGTGGCCTAGTGTTAGCTGGTTCTTCCAGGACTATTGTTAGCTAGTTCTTTGTGGCCTAGTGTTAGCTGGTTCTTGGTGGCCAAGTGTGAGCTAGTTCTTGGTAGCCTAGTGTTATCAGTTTCTTCGTAGCAGTGTTAGATGGTACTTTGTGGCCTTGTGTTAGCTGCTTATTTGTAGCCTAGTATTAGCAGCTTCTTTGTAGCCTGGTGTTAAGTGGTTCTTCCAGGCCTAGGGTTAGATAGCTCTTTGTGGCCGAGTGTTAGCTGGTTCTTTGTGGCCTAGGGTTCGCTGGTTCTTTTAGGCCTAGAGTTAGCTGGTTCTTTGTAGCCTTTCCTGGGTACTGTTAGCTAGTTTTTCTGGCCAAGTTTCAGCTGGTTCTTCATGGTCTAGTGTTAGCTGGTCCTTTGTGGCCTAGTAAGCTGGTGATTCATGGTCTAGTGTTAGCTGGTTCTTAGTAACCTAGATTTAGCTGGTTCTTTGCAGCCTAGTGTTAGCTGGTTCTTTGTAGCATGGATTAGCTGGTCCTTAGTGGCCAAGAGTTAGCTGGTTCTTTTTAGCCTAATGTTAGCTTGTTCTTTGTAGCATAGATTAGCTGGTTCTTTTTCACCTTGTATCAGCTGGTTCTTCATGGTCTAGTGTTAGCTTGTTCTTTGTGGCCTAGGGTTAGCTGGTTTTTAGTGGCCTAGTGTTAGTTAGTTCTTTCTGGCCTAGTGTTAACTGTTTCTGCGAGCCAAGTGTTAGCTGCTTCTTTGTAGCCTAGTGTTAGATGGTTCTTCTGGGCCTAGTATTAGCTGGTTCTTAATGGCCTAGTGTTAGCTGGTTGTTTGTGGCCTAGGGATAGCTGGTTCTTTATAACCTACAGTTAGCTGTTTCTTCCTGGCCTAGGGTTAGCTAGTTTTTGACGCCTAGTTTTAGCTGGTTCTTTGAGGCCTTGGGTTAGCTAGTTTTTTGTTGGCTAAGGTTAGCTGGTTCTCATGGCATAGTATTAGCTGATTCTTCGTGGCCTCAGTTAGCTGGTTCTTGTGGTCAAGTGTTAGCATGATCTTCCTTGGCTAGTATTAGCTAGTTCTTTATGGCCTAGTGTTACCTGGTTCTTTGTGGCCTATAGTTAGCTGGTTCTTTGTAACGTAGGTTAGCTGGTTCTTTGTGGCCTAGTTTCAGCTGGTTCTTCATGGCCTAGTGTTAGCTGTTTCTTTGTGGTCTAGGGTTAGCTAGTTCTTTGTGGCCTAGTGTTAGCTGGTTCTTCCAGGCCCAGGGTTAGATACTTCTTTATGGCCTAAAGTTATCTGTCTCTTCCTAGCCTAGTAATGTGGATTCTTCGTGGCCTAGTGTTAGCTGGTTCTTCCTGGCCTAGTGTTAGCTGGTTCTTTGTGGCCTAGTGTTAGCTGGTTTTTTGTGGCCTAGGGTTAGCAGGTTTTTGTAGCCTAGAGTTTCTGGTTCTCTGTGCCCTAGTGTTAGCTGGTTCTTCCTGGCCTAGTGTTACCTAGTTCTTTGTGGCTTACGGTTAGCTGGTTCTTTTTGGCCAGGGTTAACTAGTTCATGTGGCCTAGGGGTAACAGGTTCTACCTGACCTAGTGTTAGCTGGTACTTCATGGCCTAGTATTAGCTGCTTCTTCCTGGCCTAGTGTTAGCTAGTTCTTTCTGGCCTAGTGTTAGCTGTTTCTGCGAAGCCAAGTGTTAGCTTGATCTTTGTGGTCTAGTTTTAGCTGTCTCTTTGTAGCCTAGTGTTGCCTGCTTCTCTGTATCCTAGTGTTAGATTGTTCTTCCTGGCCTATTGTTAGCTGGGTCTCCTGTCCTAGGGTTAGCTAGTTCTTTGTGGCCTAGAGTTCGCTGGTTCTTTGGTGCCTACGGTTAGCTGGTTCTTTGTGGCCTAGTGTTAGATGGTTATTTGTGGCCTGGGAATAGCTGGTTCTTTATAACCTAGAGTTAGCTGGTTCTTATAGCCTAGAGTTAGCTGATTCTTCCTGGCGTAGTGTTAGCTAGTTCTTGGTGACCTAGTGTTAGCTGCTTCTATGTAGCATAGGTTAGCTGGGTCTTTTTGGCCTAGTGTTAGCTGGTTCTTTGTATCAGATGTTAGCTGGTTCTTCCGGATCTATTGGTACCTGGTTCTTCCTGGCCTAGGGTTAGCTAATTCTTTGTGGCCTAGTGTTTGATGGTTCTTTTTGGCTGAGCATTTGCTGGTTCTTAGTAGCCTAGAGTTAGCTGGTTCTTTGTAGCCTAGTGTTAGCTGGTTCTTTGTAGCATAGATTAGCTGGACCTTTGTGGCCTAGAGTTAGCTGGTTCTTTGTAGCCTAATGTTAGTTTGTTCTTTGTAGCATAAGTTAGCAGGTTCTTTGTGGCCTAGAGTCATCTGGTTCTTCAAGTCTAGTGTTAGTTGGTTCTTTGTGGCCTAGGGTTCGCTAGTTCCTTCTGGCCTAGTGTTAGCTGGTTCTTCCTGGCCTACTGTTAGCTAGTTCTTTGTGTCCTAGTGTTAGCTGGTTTTTAGTGGCCTAGTGTTAGCTAGTTATTTCTGGCCTAGTGTTAGCTGTTTCTGCGAAGCCGAGTGTTAGCTTGTTCATTGTGGTCTCGTATTAGCTGCCTCTTTGTAGCCTACTGTTGCCTGCTTCTTTGTATCCTAGTGTTTGCTGGTTCTTCCTGGCCTATTGTTAGTTGGTTTTTCCTGGCCTAGGGTTAGATAGCTCTTCGTGGCCTAATGTTATCTGGCTCTTTGTGGCCTAGGGTTAGCTGGTTCTTTGTAGCCTAGTTTTAGCTGGTTCTTCCTGGGCTAATGTTAGCTGCTTCTTCCTGGCCTAGTGTTAGCTGCTTCTTCCTGGCCTAGTGTTAGCTAGTTCTTTGTGGCCTAGTTAGCTGATTCTTTGTGACCAAGTGTGAGCTAGTTCTTTGTAGCCTAGTGTTAGCTGTTTCAACGTAGCCATATGTTAGATGGTTCTTTGTGGCCTAGGGTTTGCTGGTTCTTTTGGGCCTAGAGTTAGCTAGTTCTTTGTAGCCTAGTGTTAGCTGGTTCTTCCTGGCCTAGTGTTAGCTGGTTCTTCCTGGCCTAGGGTTTGCTTGTTCTTTGGGGCATAGTGTTCGATGGTTCTTTGTGGCCGAGCATTTGCTGGTTCTTAGTAGCCTAGATTTAGCTGGTGCTTTGTAGCCTAGTGTTAGCTGGTTCTTTGTAGCATAGATTAGCTGGTCCTATGTGGCCTAGAGTTAGCTGGTTCTTTGTAACCTAATGTTAGCTTGTTCTTTGTGGCCTAGGGTTAGCTAGTTCCTTCTGGCCAAGTGTTAGCTGGTTCTTCCTGGCCTACTGTTAGCTAGTTTTTTGTCGCCTAGTGTTAGCTAGTTCTTTCAGGCCTAGTGTTAGCTGTTTCTGCGAAGCCAATTGTTAGCTTGTTCTTTGTGGTCTAGTATTAGCTGCTTCTTTGTAGCCTAGTGTTGCCTGCTCTTTGTATTCTAGTGTTTGCTGGTTCTTCCTGGCCTATTGTTATCTGGGTCTTCCTGTCCAAGGCTTAGCTAGTTCTTTGTGGCCTAGATTTCGCTGGTTCTTTGGTGCCTACGGTTAGCTGGTTCTTAATGGCCTAGTGTTAGCTGGTTGTTTGTGGCCTAGGGATAGCTGGTTCTTTATAACCTATAGTTAGCTGGTTCTTATAGCCTAGAGTTAGCTGATTCTTCCTGGCGTAGTGTTAGCTAGTTCTTGGTGACCTAGTTTTAGCTGCTTCTTTGTAGCTTAGGTTAGCTGGTTCTTTGTAGCCTAGTGTTAGCTGGTTCTTAGTAGCAGAACTAGCAGATGTTAGCTGGTTCTTCCGGATCTATTGTTAGCTGGTTCTTCCTGGCCTAGGGTTTGCTAGTTCTTTGTGGCCTAGTGTTATCTGGTTCTTTGTAGCATAGGGGTTAGCTGGTTCTTTTTGGCCTAGTGTTAGCTGGTTCTTTGTAACAGATGTTAGCTGGGGCTCCCTGACCTAGTGTTAGCTGGTTCTTCCTGGCCTAGAGTTTGCTAGTTCTTTGTAGCCTAGTGTTAGCTGGTTTTTCCTGGCCTAGTATTAGCTGATTCTTCATGGCCTAGTGTTAGCTGCTTCTTTGTGGGCTAGTGTCACCTAGTCCTTCATGGCCTAGTGTTAGATGGTTCTTTGTGGCCTATGGTTAGCTAGTTTTTTGTGGCCTATTGTTAGCTGTTTCTTCCTGGCCTAGGGTTAGCTAGTTCTTTGAAGCCTAGTGTTAGCTGGTTCTTTGTGGCCTTAGGTAGCTAGTTTTTTTGTGGCCTAAGGTTAGCTGGTTCTCGTGGCATAGTATTAGCTGATTCTTCGTGGCCTAAGTTAGCTGGTTCTCTGTGCCCTAGTGTTAGCTCGTTCTTCCTGGCCTAGTGTTACCTAGTTCTTTGTGGCTTAAGGTTAGCTGGTTCTTTTTGTCCTTGGGTTAGCTGGTTCATGTGTCTTAGGGGTAACAGGTTCTTCCTGGCCTAGTGTTAGCTGGTACTTCCTGGCCTAGGGTTAGCTGATTCTTCCTGGCCTAGTGTTAGCTGGTTCTTTGTGGCCTATTGTTAGCTGGTTCTTTGTAGCATAGGTTAGCTGGTTCTTTGTAGCCTAGTGTTAGCTGGTTCTTAGTAGCAGAACCAGCAGATGTTAGCTGGTTCTTCCGGATCTATTGTTAGCTGGTTCTTCCTGGCCTAGTGTTAGCTGGTTCTCTGTGGCCAAGTGTGAGCTAGTCATTTGTAGCCTAGTATTAGCTGTTTCTTCGTAGCCAAGTGTTAGATGGTACTTTGTGGTCTAGTGCTAGCTGCTTATTTGTAGCCTAATATTAGCGGCTTCTTTGTAGCAGGGTGTTAGGTAGTTCTTCCTGGCCTAGGGTTAGATCTTTCTTTGTGGCTGAGTATTAGCTGGTTCTTTGTAACCTAGTGTTAGCTGGTTTTTCCTGGCCTATTGTTAGCTGGGTTTTCCTGTCCTAGGGTTAGCTAGTTCTTTGTGCCCTGTGTTAGCTGCTTCTTTGTAGCCTAGTGTTAGCTGCTTCTTCTTGGGCTAGCATTAGCTGCTTCTTCGTGGCGTAGTGTTAGCTGGCTCCTCCTGGCCTAAGGTTAGCTAGTTCTTTGTGGCCTAGTGTTTGCTGGTTCTTTGTGGCCTATGGTTAGCTGGTTCTTTGAAGCATAGGTTAGCTGGTCCCTTGTGACCTATTGTCAGCTGGTTCTTCATGGTCTAGTGTTATCTGGTTCTTTGGGCCTAGGGTTAGCTAGTTCTTTGTGGCCTAGTGTTAGCTAGTTCTTTGTAGCATTGGTTAGCTAGTTTTTTTGTGGCCTAGTGTTAGCTGCTTCTTTGTGGCGAAGTGTGAGCTAGTTCTTTGTAGCCTAGTGTTAGCTGTTTCTTCATAGCCAAGTGTTAGATGGTACTTTGTGGCCTAGTATTAGCTGCTTATTTGTAGCCTAGTATTAGCGGCTTCTTTGTAGCCTGGTGTTAGGTGGTTCTTCCTGGCCTAGGGTTACATCTTTCTTTGTGGCCGAGTGTTAGCTGATTCTTTGTAACCTAGTGTTAGCTGGTTCTTCCTGGCCTATTGTTAGCTGGTTCTTCCTGGCCTAGGGTTAGATATTTCTTTGTGGCCTAGTGTTAGCTGGTTCTTTGTGGCCTCGGGTTAGCTGGTTCATTTAGGCCTAGACTTAGCTGGTTCTTTGTAGCCTAGTGTTAGCTGGTTCTTCCTTGGCTACTGTTATTTCTTTCTGACCTGTTGTCAGCTGGTTCTTCATGGTCTAGTGTTAGCTGGTTTTTGTGGCCTAGGGATAGCTGGTTCTTTATAACCTAGATTTAGCTGGTTCTTTTAGCCTAGAGTTAGCTGGTTCTTCCTAGCCAAGTGTTAGCTGGTTTTCCTGGCCTAGGGTTAGCTGGTTCTTTTTAGCCTAATGTTAGCTTCTTCTTTGTAGCCTAGTGTTAGCTGGTTTTTGTAGCATAGATTAGCTGGTCCTTTGTGGCCTAGAGTTAGCTGGTTCTTTTTAGCCTAATGTTAGCTTCTTCTTTGTAGCATAGGTTAGCTGTTCTTTGTGGCCTAGTGACAGCTGGTTCTTCATGGTCTAGTGTTAGCTGGTTCTTTGTGGTATAGGGTTAGCTAGTTCTTTGTGGCCCAGTGTTAGCTGGTTCTTCCTGGCCTACAGTTAGCTAGTACTTTGTGGCCTAGGGTTAGCTGTTTTTTTATGGCCTAGTGTTAGCTAGTTCTTTGTGACCTAGTGTTCGCTGTTTCTGCAAGCCAAGTGTTAGCTGTTTCTTTGTGGACTAGTATTAACTGCTTCTTTGTAGCCTAGTGTTAGCTGCTACTTTGTAGCCTAGTGTTATTTGGTTCTTCCTGGTCTATTGTTATCTGGGTCTCCGTGGCCTAGCGTTAGCTAGTTTTTGGGGCCTAGATTTCGCTGGTACTTTGTGGCCTAGGGCTAGGTGTTTCTTTGTGGCCTAGTGTTAGCTGGTTCTTTGTTGCCTAGTGTTAGCTGCTTCTTTGTAGCCTAGTGTTAGCTGGTTCTTCTTGGCCTATCATTAGCTGGTTCTTCATGGCCTAGTGTTAGCTTGTCCTTCCAGGCCTAAATTTAGCTAGTTCTTTGTGGCCTAGCGTTTGCTGGTTCTTTGTGTCCTATGGTTAGCTGGTTCTTTGTAGCATAGGTTAGCTGGTTCTTTGTGGCCTAGTGTCAGCTGGTTCTTCAATGTCTAGTGTTGTCTGGTTCGTTGGGCCTAGGGTTGACTAGTTCTTTGTGGCCTAGTGTTAGCTGGTTCTTCCTGGCCTAGTGTTAGCTAGTTCTTTGTGGCGAAGTGTTAGATGGTACTTTGTGGCCTAATGTTAGCTGCTTATTTGTAGTATAATGTTAGGAGCTTCTTTGTAGCCTGGTGTTAGGTGGTTCTTCCTGGCCTAGGGTTAGATTGTTCTTTGTGGCTGAGTTTAGCTGGTACTTTGTGGCCTAGGTTTCGCTGGTTCTTTTAGGCCTAGAGTTTGCTGGTTCTTTGTAGCCTAGTGTTAGCTGGTTCTTCCTGGGCTACTGTTAGCTAGTTTTTCTGGCCTAGTGTAAGCTGGTTCTTCATGGTCTAGTGTTAGTTGGTTCTTAGTAACCTAGATTTAGTTGGTTCCTTGTAGTCTAGTGTTAGCTGGTCCTTGGTGGCCTAGAGTTACCTGGTTCTTTGTAGCCTAGTGTTAGCTGGTTCTTCCTCGCCTAGCATTAGCTGGTTCTTCCTGGCCTAGGGTTAGCTAGTTCTTTGTAGCCTATTGTTAGCTGGTTCTTTGTGGCCTAGTGTTAGGTAGTTCTTTCTAGCCTAGAATTAGCTGGTTCTTTGTGGCCTAGAATTACTTGGTTCTTCCTGGCCTAGGGTTAGCTGGTTCTTCCTGGCCTAGGGTTAGCTGGTTCTTCCTGGCCTAGGGTTGGCTGCTTCTTCCTGGCTAGTTCTTGGTGGCCTAGTTTTAGCTGGTACTTCCTGGCCTAGTATTAGCTGATTCTTCATGCCCTAGTGTTAGCTGGTTCTTTGTGGCCTGGTGTTAGCTGGCTGACCTCTAAAGACCTCATTGGCTGGGCATTGCTGGCCCATGCCTTTAATCCCAGCACTGGGGAGGCAGAGGCAGGCAGATCTCTGTGAGTTCGAGGCCAGCCTGGTCTCCAGAGGGAATGCCAGGACAGGCTTCAAAGCTACACCCAGAGAAACCCTGTCTCGAAAAATTTAAAAAATAAAAATAAAAAACCTCATAGCCAAATAGTCCTATTCTGCCATGTTGGGGAGTTGGGGATTCAACTTATGTTTGGGTGAACACCATGCTTACCACTAGGGAACTCCAGATAAAAACATAACTAGGAAGGGGGAGGATGTGAATGCACACACACAGGAAAAGTAAAATAAAGTGTGTCTAACTGCCCAGAAAAAAATCTAGAGAGAGGTTAAACTATTTTTAAAAACAGAGTATAAAAGACATACTATCTCCTAGACAACATCACTGAGCCTCAGGGTGCCCACCACAGGGAATCGGTATTCTCTGGGGAATGCACCAACGTGCTTCTCAGACCTCCAAAATTCCAGGTCCGCCAGAGCTTCCTCACTGTCTCTTTAAGTCTCCCCATGCCCTGAAGTAGACATCTATTCTCCAGCTTTCCTGTATCTAAAGAGAAAATTGCCCTGAATTGCTTAGGTCTGGGGATTACAGAAAGAAAACTCCAAATGACTTCTGATGTTTAAAATGTCCTAAAGGATGGCAAAGCCCTGTAGAAGTGCCCTAAGCTCAGGCTGTTTACAAACTAGCCCTAGCTCACACTCAAATAGGAGTATTTGTTTTGTTTTGTTTATGTATATGGGTGTTTTGTCCTGTGGATGTAAATATGTCATGTGTGTGCAGTACCCACAGAAGCCAGAAGAGGGTGTCAGAGTCCCTGAAACTGGAGTTACAGATGGCTGTGGGCCACCATGGGGGTGTTGGGGCTCAAACCTGGGTCCTCTCCTAGAGGAGGACGTGCTCTTGACCACTGAGCCATCTCTCTAGCCCTACAGATAATATTTTTTAGTTGAAGTATTCCAGACCAAGAAAAACTTGGAAAAGGCCAGCAGTGGAGGTGCACACGTTTAATCCCAGCACTCGGGAGGCAGAGGCAGGCAGATCTCTGTGAGTTCGAGGCCAGCCTGATCTACAGAGCGAGTGCCAGGACAGCCTCCAAAGTTACACAGAGAAACCCTGTCTCGAAGGGGAAAAAAAGAAAAAAGAAAGAAAAGAAGAAAGAAAAGCTTGGACGTTCCCTTCACTGAGCTATGATGACATGTCCCTAACAGCAAAACTTCCTCAGCTCACTGCAGAACAGGGTGCACTGTCTCCGTTTCTTTAGATGGAAAAAAAAAAGTGAAATGTTTACTCAAATATGAACTTAAAAAATCCACACTATTGGGGCTGGAGGGATGGCTCAGCTGTTAAAAGCAGTGGCTGCTCTTCCGGGGGACCCAGGTTCGAGTCCCAGCAACCACAAGATGACTCACAGCCACTGGTAACTCCAGTTCCAGGGGGATCTGACACCCTCTTCTGGCCTCTGTGGGGGTGCGTGAGTGTGTGCGCTCACATGGTGGACAGACATATATGCAATCAAAACACTGATACAATTTTTTTTACAGTTTTTTAATTCCACAGTATCATCAAATAGTTCTTATTCCAAGAAAACAAGGACATGCCTATGTCAAGGCCGCGATGGAGAAGACTGGCAAGTTGGAGAATTTTAAAATGAAATGAGAGTAGGCGAATCTTAACAGAAGATTTCCCAAGCCACGAAGGTTGTCCCCGTGATTATCAAGGAGGGGGACAGCTCAGCATGGCTGTTGACCACACTTCTCCCAAGGAGAGACTGAGCTACACATGGACAATAAGAAGCAAAATGGTGCCTCAGACACAAGGCAGAGTTATAGCCTGCACAGAGCACCCCCACTAGAAATGGGCATGATGAGGGTGGGCGGGGTGAGCAAGAGGAGAGAAAGGAGAGGGAACAGGGACTGGAAAAGAGCTGAAGGCTGAGCAACAGGCTGGCCCAAGGACAGACGGTGCTGTGCTCCAGAGCTGTGGGCCTATTCTGATAACAAGGAAAGGGCGCTAAGCTCAGAAGCCATCCAGCAGTGATGGGGAGCCTGCCTGTGGGTCTCAGAGACCCCAGTGTGCTTCCGCTGGCCACTGGCAAATGATAAAAACCGTCCTCTGTGGAGGGAACTGTCCTCAGTGCAGACTGAAAATGGCCCTAATCAAGAGCAGCAAAGAACTCATCGGAGCAAGGAAGGGAGCAAAGGATCATGGGTGAGAGCAGGAGAAGACAAGTAAGGCACTCCTGCTGCTTGCATGCTGGTGACACTCTAGTAGAAAACCATTTGCAGGTCACCAGGACAGCAGAGTAGGAGGTGCCAGCCTTCACACACACACACACACACACACACACACACACACACACACACACACACCATACGCGCTTACACAGGGATGTCTACATTGCTGTGTGACTATTACAAGCCACAGTAGCCCCAAGAATGAACTGAAGAACTACACCAAGGCCCCTCAGAAACATGGTAGGGAGAGCCACGCAAGGAACATGGTGAAGTAGGCACCCCGGACACACCAGGGGTCAGCTGCAGAAAGAACAGGAGCCACACAGGGGACCCACCATCCTCCCCTCAGCCTGCCCTGCAGAGGACAGTGCCTCTCTTGCCACCAGTCATTCCTCCTTAGAAGCCCACAGAGAGATCCAACCGCCCACCCTTCCCCACATCCAAGACACTTCAGAGGAGTTGCTAGCCCTGTAACAAAACCCACCTGCCACTGGGAACCCCTGGGAGAGCTTCCAACGACAGCTCAAGTGGCAGGGGTATTTAACAAAGGAGACCGTGGGAGCTGGGGTGATGGAGAGAAATACAGCAATGGGGGGATGGAAAGGAAGAGAAAGGAGAGGAGGAGGGCGAAGGAAGAAGAGGGGGGGTGAAAAAGATAGAGGAGGAAGGAGAAAACGAGAAGAGGTGGACAGGAAGGGCTCCCGAGCCAGGGCTCAGTTCTGCAGAAAGCAGCCACCTTCACACCACAGTTGTGCAGGCCACAGCTTCATCGCACCTTACCAGTGCACTTGCCTTCTCGCTATTCAAACCCACTGTTCACCGGAACTGGAGGCTAACCTGCCAGGGAGCCGAGCGAGCATTGTCTGTGGGCCATGTGGTTTCTTGTCTCCTGTGGAAGCAGCGAGCTTCTCCTGGTGACTTTGTGCCTTCTGTGCTCGGCTGCTCTTGGCAGAGCTAAATGCCACTCTCTTCTTGTGCCCGTGTAGTTCTGTGCTCTGTTCAAAGTGAAATGCTTTCTGGAAAAGTACATTTTTGTATGTGGTTTTGACAATCTCAATTTCGACTGCTAGGAAGTTTTTGTTGTTAAAGAAAGGAAAAAAAAAAACTTTCATTCCAAGGGTTTTTCTATCTCATCCGGTGTATTCCTAAGACTCTATGTGAAACGCCACTGGGCTGGATAGTCTACATCAACTTGACACACAAACTAGAGGTATCTGAAATAGAGAAAGTCGAGAAATTTTGATTGAGAAACTGCCTCCATAAGAGCCAGCTGTAGGGCATTTTCTTATTAGTGATTGATGGGAGAGGCCCAGCCCATTATGGGGAGTGGTCCTGGGTTCTCTAAGAAAGCAGGCTGAGCAAGCCAGGATGAGCAAGTCAGCGAGCAGCTCCCCTCCATGGCCTCTGCCTCAGCTCCTGCCTCCAGGTTCCTACCATGCTTGAGTTCCTGTCCTGACTTCCCCAGATGATGAAAAGCAACATGGAAGTGTAAGCCAAGTACACCCCTCCCCAACCTGCTTTGTGGTCATGGTGTTTTATATATACCACTCCTCTCTCTCTCTCTCTCTGTCTCTGTCTCTGTCTCTGTCTCTCTCTCTCTCTCTCTCTCTCTCTCTCTCTCT
>NC_048598.1:183606063-183648070 GCF_003668045.3 Cricetulus griseus | reverse complement strand
GCCAGCAAAGTAGCTAACAGGAGGCTACAAAGAAGCAGCTAACACTAGGCTACAAAGAACCATCTGACTCTTGGCTATGAGGAAATAGCTAACAATAGGCCACAAAGAACTAACTAACACTAGCACAGGAAGAACCAACTAACACTAGGCCACAAAGAACTAGCTAACACTAGGCCACAAAGAACCAGATAACACTAGACAATGAAGAACCAGCTGACACTACGCCAAAAGGAACCAGCTTATCAATGCTACAAAAAACCAGCTAACACCTGGCTACAAAGAAACAGCTATCTCTAAGCCATAAAGGACCAGCTAACACTAGGCCACAAAGAACTAGCTAACACTAGGGAAGGAAGAACCAGCTAACACTAGGCCACAAACAACCAGCTAACACTTGGCTACAAAGAAACAGCCAACACTAGGCCACGAAGAACTAGCTAACACTAGAGCAGGAAGAACCAGCTAACACTAGGCTACAAAGAACCAGCTAACACTCGGGTACAAAGAACCAGCTGACACTAGGCCACAAAGAACCAGCTAACTGCCGCTCCAAAGAACCTGGTAACACAAGGCTACAAAGAACGAGGTAAACCTAGGCCACAAAGAACCAGCAAACACTAGGCCACATAGAACTACCTCACCTTTGGCCAGGAACAACCAGCTAACACTAGGCCAGAAAGAACCAGCTAACAATAGGCCCGGAAGAACCAGCTAACACTAGGCTACAAAGAACCAGCTAACCTCTGCTACAAAGAAACAGCTAACACTAGGCTACAAAGAAGCAGCTAAACATAGACCACAAAGGACAAGCTAGCCTAGGCCACAAAGAACCAGCAAACACTATTCCACAAAGAACTAGCTAAATCTAGGCCACTAAGAACCAGCTAACAATAGGCAAGGAAGAACCAGCTAACACTAGGCTACAAAGAACCAGCTAACCTCTGCTACAAAGAAACAGCTAACACTAGGCTACAAAGAAGCAGCTAACACTAGGCCACAAAGAACTAGCTAACACTAGGGCAGGATGAACCTGCTAACTCTAGTCCAGAAAGAACTAGCTAACTCTAGGCCACAAAGAACCAGATAACACTAACGATGAAGAACCTTCTGACACCAGGCCTAAACTAAGCAGCTAACCTATGATACAAAAAAACCAGCTAAACTAGGCTGCAAAGAACCAGCTATCTCTAAGCCACAAAGGACTGGCTAACCTATGCAACAATGAACCAGCTAACACTGGCTGCAAAGAACCAGCTAATTCTAGGCTACAAAGAACCAGCTCACCCTAGGCCACAAAGAACCTGCGAACACTAGGCCACAAAGAACTACCTCACCTTAGGCCTGGAAGAACCAGCTAATACTAGGCCAGAAAGAATCAGCTAACAATAGGCCAGGAAGAAACAGCTAACACTAGGCTACAAAGAAGCAGCTAACCCGGGGCCACAAAGAACCAGCTAAAACTTGGCTACGAAGAAACAGCTAACACTTGGCCACAGAGAACTAGTTAACACTAGGCCACAAAGAACGAGCTAAACCTAGGCCACTAAGTATGAGCTAACAATATGCAAGGTGGAACCAGCTAACAGTAGGCTACAAAGAAGTAGCTAACATGAGGCCACAAAGAACCAGCCCAAACCTTGGCTACGAAGAAACAGCTAACACTAGGCCCCAGAAAACTAGCTAAACCTAGGCCACTAAGAATCATCTAACAATAGGCCTGGAAGAACCAGCAAACACTAGGCTACAAAGAAGTAGCTAATACTCGGTTACAAAGAACCACCTAAGACTAGACCATGAAGGACCAGCTGAAACTAAGCAACAACGAACCAGCTAAAACTAGACCATGAAGAACCAGCAGACACTAGGCCACAAGGAACTAGCTAACAGTACCACAAAAATAACCAGCTAACTCTATGCTACAAAGAAGCAGCTAACTCTAGGCCTAAAATATCCAGCAAACCCTAGGCCACAAAGAAACCGCTAACAATAGTCAACAAAGAACTGGCTAAACCTAGGCCAAGAAGAACCACCTAATAATAGGCCAGCAAACTAGCTACACTAGGCTACAAAGAAGCAGCTAACATTAGGCCAGAAAGAACCATCTAACTCTTGGCTACGAAGAAACATCTAACAATAGGCCACAAAGAACTAGCTAACACTAGGGCAGGAAGAACCAGCTAACACTAGGCCACAAAGAACTAGGTAACACTAGGGCAGGAGGAACCAGCTAACACTAGGCTACAAAGAAGCAGCTAATACTCAGTTGCAAGAACCAGCTAAGACTAGACCATGAAGGACCAGCTGACACTAGGCCACAAAGAACCAGCTAACTCTTGGCTACGAAGAAACAGGTAAAACTAGGCCACAAAGAACTAGCTAACACTAGACCATGAAAAACCAGCTGACACTAGGCCACAAGGAACTAGGTTACAGAAGCCCAAAAAGAACCAGCTGACTCTAGGCTACAACAAAGCAGCTAACTCCAGGCCTAAAATAACCAGCAAACCCTAGAACACAAAGAACCAGATAACAATAGTCCACAAAATGTAGGTAACCCTAGGCCAGGAAGAACCAGCTAACAATAGGCCAGGAAACTAGCTAACACTAGGCTACATAGAAGCAGCTAACACTAGGCCACAAAGAACGATCTAACTCTTGGCTTCAAAGAAACAGCTAACAATAGGCCACAATGAACTAGCTAACACTAGGGCAGGATGAACCAGCTAACACTAGGCCAGAAAGAACTAGCTAACTCTAGGCCACAAAGAACCAGATAACACTAGACGATGAAGAACCAGCTGACACTAGGCCAAATCGAACCAGCTAACCTATGCTACAAAAAACCAGCTAACACTAGGCTGTAAAGAACCAGCTATCTCTAAGCCACAAAGGACCCGCTAACCTATGCTACAAAGAACCAGCTAACACTAGGCCAAAAAGAACCAGCTAATTGTAGGCTACAAGAACCAGCTAACCCTAGGCCAAAAAGAACCAGCGAACACTAGGCCACAAAGTACTACCTCACCTTAGGCCAGGAAGAACCAGCTAACACTAGGCCAGAGAGAACCAGCTAACAATAGGCCAGGAAGAAACAGCTAACATTAGGCTACAAAGAAGCAGCTAACACTAGGCTACAAAGAACCAGCTAAACCTAGGCCACAAAGGACAAACTAGCCTAGGCCACAAAGAACCAGCGAACACTACTTCACAAAGAACTAGCTAAACCTAGGCCACTAAGAACCAGCTAACAATAGGCCAGGAAGAACCAGTTAAACTAAGCCACAATGAACCATCTAACACTAGACCATGAAGAACCAGCTGACACTAGGCCACAAGGAACTAGCTAACAGTACCCCAAAAAGAACCAGGTAACTCTATGCTACAAAGAAGCAGCTAACTCTAGGCTAAAATAACCAGCAAACCCTAGACCACAAAGAAACAGATAACAATAGTCCACAAAGAACTGGCTAACCCTAGGCCAAGAAGAACCATCTAACAATAGGCCAGCAAACTAGCTAACACTAGGGTACAAATAAGCAGCTAACAATAGGCCACAAAGAACCATCTAACTCTTGGCTACTAAGAAACAGCCAACAATAGGCCCCAAAGAACTAGCTATCACTAGGCCACAGAGAACCAGCTAACACTAGGCTGCGAAGAACCAGCTAATTGTAGGCTACAACAACCAGCTAACACGAGGCCAAAAAGAACCATCGAACACTAGGCCACAAAGTACTACCTCACCTTAGGCCCAGAAGAACCAGCTAACACTAGGCCAGAAAGAACCAGCTAATTTGAGGCCAGGAAGAACCAGCTAACACTAGGCTACAAAGAACAAGCTAACCTCTGCTACAAAGAACCAGCTAACACTAGGCCGCAAAGAACTAGCTAACCCTAGGCCACAAAGAACAAGCTAAAACTAGACCAGGAAGAAACAGCTAATGCTAGAGCAGCAAAAACAGGCTAACACTAGGCCTCAAGAACCAGCTAACCATAGGCAACAAAGATGTAGCTAACACCAGGCCACAAAGAACCAGCTACCACTAGTCCACAAAGAACCAGTTAACCTAGGCCACAAATAACCAGCAAACACTAGGTCAAAAAGAACTAGCTAACCCTAGTCCAGGAAGATCCAGCTAACAATAGGCCAGGAAGTACCAGCTAACACCAGGCTACATAGAAGCAGCTAACATTAGGCTACAAAGAAGCAGATAACACATGGCTACGAAGAAACAGCTAACACTAGGCCACAAAGAACCAGCTACCCAAGGCCACATATAACCAGCGAACACTAGGCCACAAAGAACTAGCTAACCTTAAGCCACAAAGAACCAGCTAACAATTGGCCAGGAAGATCCAGCTAACACTAGGCTACAAAGAAGCAGCTAACACTAGGCTATAAAGAAGCAGCTAACACTTGGCTACAAAGAAACAGGTAAAACTTGGCCAGGAAGAACCAGCTAACACTAGGCCATAAAGAATTACCTAACCATAGGCCACTAAAAACCAGCTAACATTAGGCCAGGAAGAAGCAGCTAACACTAGGCTACAAAGAACCAGCTAAACCTAGGCCACAAAGGACAAAATAGCCTAGGCCACAAAGAACCAGCAAACACTACTTCACAAAGAACTAGCTAAACCTAGGCCACTAAGAACCAGCTAACAATAAGCAAGGAAGAACCAGCTAACACTAGGCTACAAAGAAGCGGCTAACACTAGGCTAAAAAGACGCAGCTAACACTAGGCCACAAAGAACCAGCTAACACTTGGCTACGATGAAACAGCTAACACTAGCCTACCAAGAACTAGTTAACACTAGGCCAGGAAGAACCAGCTAAGACTAGACTACAAAGAAGTAGCTAACACTAGGCCAGGAAGAACTAATTAACGCTAGGACAGGAAGAGCCAGCTAATTTTAGGCCAAGAAGAACCAGCTATTTTAGGCAAAGAACCAGCTAATTGTAGACAATGAAGAACCAGCTGACACTAGGCCACAAAGAACCAGCTAACCTTTGCTACAAAGAACCAGCTAACACTAGGCTACAGAGAACCGGCTTACTATAGGCTAGAACGAACCAGCCTAACCGAAGGTGAGAAAGAACCAACTAACACTAGGCCACCAAGAACTAGCTAACACTGTGCCAGGAAGAACTCGCTAACACTAGGCTACAAAGAACCAGCTATCTCTAAGCCACAAAGAACCAACTAATCTATGCTACAAAGAACCAGCTAATACTAGGCTACAAAGAACCAGCTAACTCTAGGCTAAAAAGAACCAGCTAACCCTAGGTGACAAAGAACCATCGAACACTAGGCTACAAAGAACCAGCTAATGCTAGGCCAGAAAGAACCAGATAACACTAGGCTACAAAGAAGCAGCTAACACTAGGCCACAAAGAAACAGCTAACCCTGTGCCACACTCTAAAATAAACCCTAGGCCAGGAAGAAAAAATTAATACTAGGACAGGAAGAACCAGGTAACACTAGGCTACAAAGAACCAGCTAAACCTAGGCCACAAAGGACAAGCTAGCCTAGGCCAAAAAGAACCAGTGAACACTAGTCCACAAAGAACTAGCTAAACCTAGGCCACTAAGAACCAGCTAACAATAGGCCAGGAAGAACCAGCTAACACTAGGCTACAAAGAAGCAGCTAACACTAGGCTAAAAAGAAGCAGCTAACACTAGGCCAAAAGAACCAGCTAACACTTGGCTACGAAGGAACAGCTAACACTAGCCTACCAAGAACTAGCTAACACTAGGCCAGGAAGAACCAGCTAAAACTAGACTACAAAGAAGTAGCTAACAGTAGGCCAGGAAGAACTAGTTAACGCTAGTACAGGAAGAACCAGCTAACCCTAAGCCAGGAAGATCCAGCTAATTTTAGGTCAGGAAGAACCAGCTATTTTAGGCAAAGAACCAGCTAATTGTAGACAATGAAGAACCAGCTGACACTAGGCCACAAAGAACCAGCTAACAATTGGCTAGGAAGAAACAGCTAACAGTAGGCCACAAAGAACTAGCTAACACTTGGCCTGGAAGAACCAGCTAACACTAGGCTACAAAGAAGCAGCTAATACTCGGTTACAAAGAACCAGCTAAGAGTAGACCATGAAGGACCAGCTGAAACTAAGCCACAACGAACCAGCTAACACTAGACCAAGAAGAACCAGCTGACACTAGGCCACAAGGAACTAGCTAACAGTACCCCAAAAAGAACCAGCTAACTCTATGCTACAAAGAAGCAGCTAACACTAGGCCTAAAATAACCAGCAAACCCTAGGCCACAAAGAAACAGCTAACAATAGTCCACAAAGAACTGGCTAACCCTAGGCCAAGAAGAACCATCTAACAATAGGCCAGCAAACTAGCTAACACTAGGGTACAAATAAGCAGCTAACAATAGGCCACAAAGAACCATCTAACTCTTGGCTACTAAGAAACAGCCAACAATAGGCCCCAAAGAACTAGCTATCACTAGGCCACAGAGAACCAGCTAACACTAGGCTGCGAAGAACAAGCTAATTGTAGGCTACAACAACCAGCTAACACGAGGCCAAAAAGAACCATCGAACACTAGGCCACAAAGTACTACCTCACCTTAGGCCCAGAAGAACCAGCTAACACTAGGCCAGAAAGAACCAGCTAACAATAGGCCCGGAAGAAACAGCTAACACTAGGCTACAAAGAAGCAGCTAACACGGGGCCACTAAGAACCAGATAAATTTTGGCTATGAAGAAACAGCTAACACTAGGCCACAGAGATCTAGCTAACACTAGGCCACAAAGAACTAGCTAAACCTAGGGCACTAAGAATCAGCTAACAATAGGCAAGGAAGAACCAGCTAACACTAGGCTTCAAAGAACCAGATAACTCTTGGCTACAAAGAAGCAGCTAAGACTAGGCCACAAAGGACAAGCTAGCCTAGGCCACAAAGAACCAGTGAACACTAGTCCACAAAGAACTAACTAACACTAGGCCACTAAGAACCAGCTAACAATAGGCAAGGAAGAACCAGCTAACACTAGGCTACAAAGATACAGCTAACACTAGGCTAAAAAGAAGCAGCTAACACTAGGCCACAAAGAAGCAGCTAACACTTGGCTACGAAGGAACAGCTAACACTAGCCTACCAAGAACTAGCTAACACTAGGCCAGGAAGAACCAGCTAAGACTAGACTACAAAGAAGTAGCTAACACTAGGCCAGGAATAACTAGCTAACTCTAGGCCAGGAAGAACCAGCTAACCCTAGGCCAGGAAGATCCAGCTAATTCTAGGCAAGGAAGAACGAGCTAATTCTAGGCCACGAAGAACTAGCTAACACTAGGCCACAAGGAACTAGGCAACACTAGGCTACAAAGAACTAGCTAACACTAGGCTACAAAGAAGCAGCTAACACTAGGCCACATAGAATTAGCTAACACTATGCCAGTAACAACCAGCTAATTCTGGGCCAGGAAATACCAGCTAATATTAAGCGACAACAAACCATCTAATTGGAGTCCACGAAGAACAAGCTAATACCAAGCCACAAATAACTGGCTAAAACTAGGCTACATGCAACCAGCTATACCTAGGCCACAAAGAACCAGCTAATCCTAAGCCACAAAGAATTAGCTAACACTAGGCCAGGAAGAACTAGTTAACACTAGCCAAAGAAGAACCAGCTAACGCTAGGCCTGAAAGAACCAGCTAATTTTAGGCCAGGAAGAACCAGCTAATTTGAGGCCAGGAAGAACCAGCTAATTCTAGGCCACAAAGAAACAGCTAATACTATGCCACAAAGAACCAGCTAACACTAGGCCACAAAGAACTAGATAACCCTAGGCCACAAAGAACAAGCTAAAACTAGACCAGGAAAAAACAGCTAATGCTAGAGCAGCAAAAACAGGCTAACACTAGGCCTCAAGAACCAGCTAACCATAGGCAACAAAGATGTAGCTAACACCAGGCCACAAAGAACCAGCTACCACTAGTCCACAAAGAACCAGTTAACCTAGGCCACAAATAACCAGCAAACACTAGGTCAAAAAAAACTAGCTAACCCTAGTCCAGGAAGATCCAGCTAACAATAGGCCAGGAAGTACCAGCTAACACCAGGCTACATAGAAGCAGCTAACATTAGGCTACAAAGAAGCAGATAACACATGGCTACGAAGAAACAGCTAACACTAGGCCACAAAGAACCAGCTACCCAAGGCCACATATAACCAGCGAACACTAGGCCACAAAGAACTAGCTAACCTTAAGCCACAAAGAACCAGCTAACAATTGGCCAGGAAGATCCAGCTAACACTAGGCTACAAAGAAGCAGCTAACACTAGGCTATAAAGAAGCAGCTAACACTTGGCTACAAAGAAACAGGTAAAACTTGGCCAGGAAGAACCAGCTAACACTAGGCCATAAAGAATTACCTAACCATAGGCCACTAAAAACCAGCTAACATTAGGCCAGGAAGAAGCAGCTAACACTAGGCTACAAAGCAGCAGCTAACACCAGGCCACAAAGAACCAGCTAACACTTGGCTATGAAGAAACAGCTAACACTAGGCCACCAAGAACTAGCTAACGTTAGGCCAGGAAGAAGCAGCTAACTCTAGGCTACATAGAACCCGCAAATACTAGGTTACAAAGAACCAGCTAAGACTAGACCACGAAAAACCAGCTAACAGTAGACCATGAAGAACCAGGTAACAATAGGCCAGAAAGAACTAGCTAACAGTTGCCCAGGAATATCCAGCTAAAACTAGGCTACAAAAAAGCACCTAACTCTAGGCCTAAAATAACCAGCTAACCCTAGGCCACAAAGAACCAGCTAAAAATAGGCCACAAAGAACTAGCTAACCCTATGCCAGGAAGAAGCAGCTAACAATAGGTCAGGAAACAGGCTAACACTAGGCTACAAAGAAGCAGCTAACTCTTGGCTACAAAGAAACAGTTAACAATAGGCCACAAAGAACTAAGTAACACTTGTCCACAAAGAACCAGCTAACACTAGGCCACAAGAACCAGCTACCACTAGGCCACAAAGTACCAGCTAACGTAGGTTACAAAGAACCAGTTAACACTAGGCCACAAAGAACTAGGTAACAGTAGGCCAGGAAGAACCAGCTAACATTAGGCCACAAACTACCTAACCCTAGGCCACAGAGAACAAGCTAAAACTAGACCATGAAGAACCAGCTGACTCTAGGCCACAAAGAACCAGCTAACACTAGGCCACCAAAAAGTAGCTAACACTTGGCCAGGAAGAACCAGGTAACACTAGGCTACAAAGAGGCAGGTAACTCTAGGTTACAAAGAACCAGCTAACCCTAGACCACAATAAACCAGGTAACACTAGGCCACAAAGAAGTAGCTAATCCAAGTCCAGGAGGAACCCGCTAAACTAGGCTAGGAAGAACCAGCTAATGCTAGGTCAGGAAGAACCAGCTAACCCTAGGCCACAAAGAACTTGCCAACACTAGGCCAGGAAGAACCAGCTAACTCTAGCCTACAAAGAACCAGTTAACTCTAGCCTACAAAGGATTGGGTGACACTAGGCCACAAAGAACCATCTAACCTCTGCTACAAAGAACTAGCTAACAGTAGGCCACAAAGAACCAGCGAACACTAGGCTACAAAGAACGAGCTAACCCTAGGCCAGGAAGAACCACCAAATGCTAGGCCAGGAAGAAATAGATAACACTAGGCTACAAAGAAGCAGCTAACTCTAATCCACAAAGAGCCAGCTAAACCTAGGCCACACAGAACTAGGAAACCCTAGGCCAGGAAGAATTGGCTAACAGTAGGTTACAAAGAACCAGCTAACTCGAGGCTCCTAAGAATCAGCTGACACTAGGCCACAAAGAACCAGCTAACCCCTGCTTCAAAGAACCAGCTAAAACTAGGCTACAAAGAACCAGCTAACTTAGGCCATAAAGAACCAGCTAACCTATGCTATAAAGAAGCAGTTAACACTAGGCCACAAAGAACTAGCTAACACTAGTCCAGGAAGAACCACCTAACACTAGGCTACAAAGAACCAGCTAACACTTGGCTACAAGGAAGCAGCTAACTCTAGATTACAAAGAACCACCTAACCCTAGGCCACAAAGAAACAGATAACACTAGGCCACAAAGAACTAGCTAACCCTAGGCAGGGAGGAACCAGCTAACAATAGGCTACAAGAATCAGCTTATAGTAATTCATGAAGAACCAGCGAAACCTAGGCCAAAAAAACCAGCTAATGCTATGCACAAAGAACCAGCTAACCCTAGGCCACAAAAACTAGCCAAAACTAGGCCAAGAAGATCTTGCTAACAGTAGGGCACAAAGAACCAGCTAACTCTATGTCAAAAAGAACTAGCTAACCTTAGGCCAGGAAAAACCAGCTAACACTTGGCTACAAAGAACTTGCTAAATCTAGACCAAAAAGAACTACCTAACATTATGCCAGGAAGAACCAGCTAACACTAGGCTACAAAGAACTTGCTAAAGCTAGACCAAAAAGAACTACCTAACACTAGGCCAGGAAGAACCAGCTAACACTAGGCTACAAAGTACAAGCTAACTCTAGGCCACAAAGAACCAGCTAACCTATGCTACAAAAACAAGCTAATTCTAGGCCACATAGAACTAACTAACACTAGGCCAGGAAGAATCAGCTAATACTAAGCTACAAAGAACAAGCTAACCCTAGACCACCAAAACTAGCTAACACTAGTCCAGGAAGTACCAGCTAACCCTAGGCCACAAAGAACCATTTAACACTAGGCCACAAAGAACTAGCTAACCTGAGGCTAGGAAGAACCAGCTAATACTAGGATTGGAAGAAACAGCAAATGCTAGGCCAGGAAGAACCAGCCAATACTAGTCTACAAAGAATCAGCTAAAGTCAGCCAAGGAGAACCAACTAACCCTAGGCCCAAAAGAACCAGCTAATCCTAGGCCACAGGGCACCAGCCAAACCTAGGCCACAAAGAACTAGCCAACACTAGGCCAAGAAGAACCAGCTAACACTAGGCCAGGAACAACCAGCTAACACTAGGCTACAAAGAACCAGCTAACTCTAGGCTACAAAGTACCAGCTGACACTAGGCCACAAAGAACCAGCTAACCTCAGGTACGAAGAAACAGCTAACACTAGGCTACAAAGAACCAGGTAACTCTAGGCCAGAAAGAACCAGCTAACCAATGCTACAAAGAACCTGCAAACAATAGGCCACAAAGAACAAGCTAACACCAGGACAGGAAGAACCAGCTAATTCTAGGACAGGAAAAACCAGCTAACACTAGGCTACGAAGAATCAGGAAACACTAGGCTACGAAGAACAAGCTAATTCTAGGTTACAAAGAACCAGCTAACCCTAGGCCACAAAAGCCAGCTAACACTAGGCCACAAAGGACTAGCTTACACTAGGATGGGAACAACCAGTTAACACTAGGCCAAAAAGAACCTGCTAATCCTAGGACACAAAGAAACATCTAAACCTAGGACAGAAAGAACTAGCCAACACTAGGCTAAGAAGAACCAGCTAACACTAGGCCAGGAAGAACCAGCTAACACTAGGCTACAAAAAAACCAACTAACTCTAGGCTACAAAGAATCAGCTGACACTAGGCCACAAAGAACAAGCTAACCTCTGCTACAAAGAACCAGCTAACACTAGGCTACAAAGAATCAGCTAACTTATGCTACAAATAAACAGCTAACACTAGGCCACCAAGAACTAGCTAACACAGGGCCAGGAAGAACCAGCTAACATTAGGCTACAAAGAACCAGCTAAATCTAGGGAAAAAAGAACTAGCTAACCCTAAGCCACAAAGAACCAGGTAACACTAGGCCACTAAGAAGCAGCTAACACTAGGCCACAAAGAACACGCTAACCTATGCTACAAAAAAACAGCTAACACTAGGCCCCCAAGAACAAGCTAACACTAGGCCAGGAAGAACAAGCAAACACTTGGCTACAAATTATCAGCTAACACTAGGCCAGGAAGAACCAGCTAACACTTGGCTAGGAAGAAACAGCTAAAAGTAGGCCACCAAGAACTAGCTAACACTAGGCCTGGAAGAACCAGCTAACACTAGGCTACAAAGAAGCACCTAATGCTCGGTTACAAAGAACCAGCTAAGACTAGACCATGAAGGACCAGCTGAAACTAAGCCACAACAAGCCAGCTAAGACTAGATCATGAAGAACCAGCAGACACTAGGCCACAAGGAACTAGCTAACAGTACCCTAAAAAGAATCAGCCAACTCTATGCTACAAAGAAGCAGCTAACTCTAGGCCTAAAATAACCAGCAAACCCTAGGCCACAAAGAAACAGCTAACAATAGTCCACAAAGAACTGGCTAACCCTAGGCCCAGAAGAACCACCTAACAATCGGCCAGCAAACTAGCTAACACTAGGATACAAAAAAGCAGCTAACAGTAAGCCACAAAGAACCATCTAACTCTTGGCTACGAAGAATCAGCTAACAATAGGCCACAAAGAACTAGCTAACACTAGGGCAGGAAGAACCAGCTAACATTAGGCCACAAAGAACTAGCTAACCATAGGGCAGGAAGAACCAGCTAACACTAGGCCACAAAGAACCAGCTAACACTTGGCTACGAAGAAACAGCTAATACTCGGTTACAAAGAACCAGCTAAGAGTAGACCATGAAGGACCAGCTGACACTAGGCCACAACGTAACAGCTAAAACTTGGCTATGAGGAAACAGCTAGCACTAGGCCTGGAAGAACTAGGTAACACTAGGGCAGAAAGAACCAGCTAACAAGCCTAAAAAGAAGCAGCTAATACTCGGTTACAAAGAACCAGCTAAGATTAGACCATGAAGAACCAGCTGACACTAGGCCACAAGGATCTAGGTTACAGAAACCAAAAAGAACCAGCTAACTCTAGGCTACAGAGAAGCAGCTAACTCTAGGCCTTAAATAACCAGCAAACCGTAGACCTCAAAGAACCAGCTAACAATAGTCCACAAAATGTAGCTAACCCTAGGCAAGGAAGAACCAGCTAACAATAGGCCAGGAAACTAGCTAACACTAGGCTACATAGAAGCAGCTAACACTAGGCCACAAAGAACCATCTAACTCTTGGCTATGAAGAAACAGCTAACACTAGGCCACAAGAACTAGCTAACACTAGGCCACAAAGAACCAGGTAACACTAGGCCACAAAGAACTACTCGGCTACTAGGGCAGGAAGAACCAGCTAACACTAGTCCAGAAAGAACTAGCTAATACTAGGCCACAAAGAACCAGATAACACTAGACAATGAATAACCAGCTGACAGTAGGCCAAAACGAACCAGCTAACCCATGATAAAAAAAAAAAACCAGCTAACACTATGCTGCAAAGAACCAGCTATCTCTAAGCCACAAAGGATTCGCTAACCTATGCTACAAAGAACCAGCTAACACTAGGCTGCAAAGAACCAGCTAATTCTAGGCTACAAAGAACCAGCTAATCCTAGGCCACAAAGAACCAGCGAACACTAGGCCACAAAGAACTACCTCACCTTAGGCCCAGAAGAACCAGCTAATACTAGGCCAGAAAGAACCAGCTAACCATAGTCCAGGAAGAACCAGCTAACACTAGGCTACAAAGAACCAGCTAACACGGGGCCACAAAGAACCAGCTAAAATTTATCTACGAAAAACAACTAACACCAGGCCACAAAGAAGTAGCTATACCTAGGCCACTAAGTATCAGCTAACAATAGACAAGGAAGAACCAGCTAACACTAGGCTACAAACAAGCAGCTAACACTATGCCACAAAGAACTAGCTAACAATTGGCTACGAAGAAACAGCTAACACTAGGCCAGGAAGAACCAGCTAACACTTGGCTAGGAAGAAACAGCTAACAGAAGGCCAAAAAGAACTAGCTAACACTATGCCTGGAAGAACCAGCTAACACTCGGCTACAAACAAGCAGCTATCACTAAGCCACAAAGAACCAGCTAACACTTGGCTACAAAGAAACAGCTAACACTAGGCTGCCAAAAACTAGCTAACACTAGGCCAGGAAGAACCAGCTAACACTAGGCTACAAACAAGCAGCTAACACTAGGCCAAAAAGGACCAGCTAACACTTTGCTATGAAGAAACAGCTAACACTAGGCCAGGAAGAGCCAGCTAACACTTGGCCAGTAAGAACCAGCTAATACTAGGCTACAAAAAACCACTTTACTCTAGGCTACAAAGGATCAACTAACACTAGGCCACAAAGAACATGCTAACCTCTGCTACAAAGAACCAGCTAACACTAGGCTACCAAGAACTGGCTAACACTAGGACAGGAAGTACCAGCTAACACTAGGCTACAAAGAACTAGCTAAATCTAGGTTACAAAGAACTAGCTAACCCTAGGCCACAAAAACCAGTTAACACTAGGCTACAAAGAATTAGGAAACCCTAGGCCAGGAAGAACCAGCTAAGAATATGCCAGAAAGAACCAGCTAACCCTAGGCTACAAAGAAGCAGCTAAAACTAGGCTACAAAGAAGCAGCTTAGACTAGGCCACAAACAACCAGCTAACACTTGGCTACGAAGAAACAGCTAACACCAGGCCACAATGAACCAGTAAACCTATGCTACAAAGATGCAGCTAACACTAAGCTGCAAAGAACCAGGTATCTCTAGGTTACAAAGAACCACATAACTCTAGGTTACAAAGAACCAACTAACCCTAGGCCACGAAGAACCAGGTAACATTAGGCGAGGAAGAACCAGCTAATGATAGGCCAGGAAGAACCAGCTAATACTAGGCTAAAAAGAATCAGCTAACAGTAGGCTACGACGAACCAGCTAACCCTAGGCTAAAAAGAACTAGCTAATATTAGGCCACAAAGAACCAGCTAACCCTAGGCCACAAAGAACTAGCCAACACTAGGCCAGGGAGAACCAGCTAACACTAGGCCAGGAAGAACCAACTAACTCTGGGCTACAAAGAACCAGATAACTCAAGGTTACAAAGTACCAGGTGACACTAGGCCACAAAGAACCAGCTAACACTAGGCCACAAAGAATTAGCTAACACTAGGCCAGAAAGAACTAGCTAACCCTAGGCCACAAAGAACAAGATAACACTAGACAGAGAAGAACCAGCTGACACTAGGCCAAAACGAACCAGCTAACCTATGGTACAAACAACCAGCCAACACTAGGCTGCAAAGAACCAGCTATCTCTAAGCCACAACGGACCCACTAACCTATGCTACAAAAAACCAGCTAACACTAGGCCAGAAAGAACTAGCTAACCCTAGGCCACAAAGAACCAGCTAACCATAGGCCACAAAGAACGAGCTAACAGGAGGCCACAAATAAGTACCTCACCTTAGGCCTGTAAGAACCAGCTAATACAAGGCCAGAAAGAACCAGCTAACAATAGGCCAGGAGAACCAGCTAAAACTAGGCTACAAAGAAGCAGCTAATACTCGGTTACAAAGAACCACCTAAGACTAGACAATGAAGGACCAGCTGAAACTAAGCCACAACAAACCAGCTAACACTAGACCATGAAGAACCAGCTGATACTAAGCCACAAGGAACTAGCTAACATTACCCCAAAAAGAACCAGCTAACTCTATGCTACAAAGAAGCAGCTAACTCTAGGCCTAAAATAACCAGCAAACCCTAGGCCACAACGAAACAGCTAACAATAATCCACAAAGAACTGGCTAACACTAGGCCAAGAAGAACCACCCAACAATAGGCCAGCAAACTTCCAAACACTAGACTACAAAGAAGTAGCTAACATGAGGCCACAAAGAACCGTCTAACTCTTGGCTACAAAGAAACAGCTAACAATAGGCCACAAAGAACTAGATAACACTAGGGCAGGAAGAACCAGCTAACCCTAGGCCGCAAAGAACCAGCGAAAGCTAGGCCACAAAAAACTACCTCAACTTAGGCGCGGACAAACCAGCTAATACTAGGCCAGAAAGAACCAGCTAACATTAGGCTACAAAAAAGCAGCTAACACTAGGTCACAAAGAACCAGCTAACACTTGACTACGAAGAAACAGCTAGCACTAGGCCAGGAAGAGCCAGCTAACACTTGGCTAGGAAGAAACAGCTAACAGTAGGCCACCAAGAACTAGCTAACACTAGGCCTGGAAGAACCAGCTAACACTAGGCTACAAGGAAGCAGCTAATACTCAGTTACAAAAAAACAGCTAAGACTAGACCATGAAGGACCAGCTGAAACTAAGCCACAACGAGCCAGCTAACATTAGAGCATGAAGAACCAGCTGACACCTGGTAACAAGGAACTAGCTAACAGTACCCCAAAAAGAACAAGCTAACTCTATGCTACAAAGAAGCAGCAAACTCTAGGGCTAAAATAACCAGCAAACCCTAGGCCACAAAGAAACAGCTAAGAATAGTCCTCAAAGAACTGGCTAACCCTAGGCCAACAAGAACCACCTAACAATAGGCCAGCAAACTAGCTAACACTAGGCTAAAAAGAAGCAGCTAACACTAGGCCATAATAACCATCTAACTCTTGACTAGGAAGAAACAGTTAGCAATAGGCCACAAAGAACTAGCTAACCCTAGGGCAGGAAGAACCAGCTAACATTAGGCCACAAAGAACTAGCTAACACTATGGCAGGAAGAACCAGCTAACACTAGGCTACAGAGAAGCAGCTAATACTTGGTTACAAAGAACCAGCTAGACTAGACCATGAAGGACCAGCTGACACTAGGCCACAAGGAACTAGGTTACAGAAGCCCAAAAAGAACCAGTTAACTCTAGGCTACAAAGAAGCAGCTATCTCCAGGCCTAAAATAACCAGCAAACCCTAGACCACAAAGAACCAGCTAACAATAGTCCACAAAATGTAGCTAACCCTAGGCCAGGAAGAACCAGCTAACAATAGGCCAGGAAACTAGCTAACACTAGGCTACATAGAAGCAGCTAACACTAGGCCACAAAGAACCATCTAACTCTTGGCTACGAAGAAACAGCTAACACTAGGCCACAAGAACTAGCTAACACTAGGCCACAAAGAACCAGCTAACACTAGGCCACAAAGAACTAGCAGACACTAGTGCAGAAGAACCAGCTAACACTAGGCCAGAAAGAACTAGCTAACCCTAGGCCACAAAGAACCAGATAACACTAGACAGAGAAGAACCAGCTGACACTAGCTAAAACGAACCAGTTAACCTATGCCACAAAAAACCAGCTAACACTAGGCTGCAAAGAAGCTGCTAATTCTAGGCTACAAAGAACCAGCTACCATAGGCCTCAAAGACCAGCGAACACTAAGCCACAAAGATCTACCTTACCTTAGGCACGGAAGAACCAGCTAATACTAGGCCAGAAAGAACCAGCTAACAATAGGCCAGGAAGAACCAGCTAACACTAAGCTACAAAGAAGCAGCTAACAGGAGGCCACAAAGAACCTGCTAAAACATGGCTAAGAAGAAACAGCTAACATTAGGCCACAAAGTACTAGCTACCCCTAGGCCACAAAGAACCAGCTAACACTAGAACATGAAGAACCAGCTTACACTAGGCCACAAAGAACCTGCTAAACTATCCTAAAAAGAACCAGCTGACACTAGGCTACAAAGAACCAGCTATCTCTAAGCCCCAAAGAACCAACTAATCTATGCTACAAATAGCCAGAAAATACTAGGCTAAAAGAACCAGCTAATTCTAGTCTAAAAAGAACCAGCTAACCCTAGGCGACAAAGAACCATTGAACACTAGGCTACAAAGAACTATCTAAGCCTAGGCCAGGAAGAACCAGCTAACACTAGGCCAGATAGAACCAGCTAATGCTAGGCCTGGAAGAACCAGCTATAGTAGGTTACAAAGAAGCAGCTAACACTAAGCCAAAAAGAAACAGCTAACCCTATGCCACACAGAAAAATGAAACACTAGGCCAGGAAGAACAAGCTAACACTATGACAGGAAGAACCAGGTAACACTAGGCTTCAAAGAACCAGCTAACACTAGGCTTCAAAGAACCAGCTGACACTAGCCAAAACGAACCAGCTAACCTCTGCTTTAAAGAACCAGCTAACACTAGGCTACAAAGAACCAGCTAAACCTTGGCCACAAAGAACAACCTAGCCTTGGCCACAAAGAACCAGTGAACACTAGTCCACAAAGATCTAGCTAAACCTAGGCCACTAAGAACCAGCTAACAATAGGCAAGGAAGAACCAGCTAACACTAGGCTACAAAGAAGCAGCTAATACTAGGCTACAAAGAAGCCGTAAACTCTGGGCTGCAAAGAAGCAGGTAACACTAGGCCACAAAGAACCAGCTAACACTTTTCTAGGAAGAAACAGCTAACAGTAAGCCACCAAGAACTAGCTAACACTAGACCATGAAGAACCAGCTGACACTAGGCAAAAAGGAACTAGCTAACAGTACCCCAAAAAGAACCAGCTAACTCTATGCTACAAAGAACCAGCTAACTCTAGGACTAAAATAAGAAGCAAATCCTAGGCCACAAAGAAACAGCTAACAATAATCCAGGAAGAAGTGGCTAACCCTAGGCCAAGAAGAAACCCCTAACAGGAGGCCAGCAAACTGGCTAATACTAGGCTACAAAGAACCCTCTAACTCTTGGCTACGAAGAAACAGCTAGCAATAGGCCACAAAAAACTAGCTATCACTAGGGCACAAAGAACCAGCTAACACTAGGCCACAAAGAACCCTCTAACTCTTAGCTACGAAGAAACAGCTAACAATAGGCCACAAAGAACTAGCTATCACTAGGGCACAAAGAACCAGCTAACACTAGGCCAAAAGAAGCAGCTAACATTTGACTACGAAGAAACAGCTAACACTAGACCACGAATAACTAGCTAACACTAGGGCAGGAAGAACCAGCTAACACTAGGCTACATAGAAGCAGCTAATATTTGGTTACAAAGAACCAGCTAAGACTAGACCATGAAGGACCAGCTGATACTAGGACACAACGTACCAGCTAACACTACACCATGAAGAACCAGCTGACACTAGGCCACAAGGAACTAGGTTACAGAAGCCCAAAAATAACCAGGTAACTCCAGGCTACAAAGAAGCAGCTAACTCTAGGCCTAAAATACCCAAAAACCCTAGACCACAAAGTACTAGCTAACAATAGTCCACAAAATGTAGCTAACCCTAAGCCAGGAAGAACCAGCTAACAATAGTGCAGGAAACTAGCTAACACTAGGCTACATCGAAGTAGCTAACACTAGGCCACAAAGAACCAGCTAACCTATGCTACAACAAACCAGCTAACACTAGGATGCAAAGAACCAGCTAATTCTACCTTACGAAGTACCAGCTAACCCTAGGCCACAAAGAACCAGTGAAAACTAGGCCACAAAGAACTACCTCACCTTAGGCCCGGAAGATCCAGCTAATACTAGGCCAGAATTAACCCGCTAACAATAGGCCAGGAAGAACCAGCTAACACTAGGCTACAAAGAAGCATCTAACTTGAGGCCACAAAGAACCAGCTAACACTTGGCTATGAAGAAACAGCTAATGCTAGGCCAGGAAAACCAGCTAACACTTGGCTAGGAAGAAACATTAACAGTAGGCCACCAAGAACTAGCTAACACTAGGCCAGGAAGAACCAGCTAACAATAGGCCAGAAAGAACCAGCTAACACTAGGCTACAAAGAGGCAGCTAACACGGGGCCACAAAGTATCAGCAAAAACTTGGCTACGAAGAAACAGCTAACACTAGGCCACAGAGAAGTAGCTAACACTAGGCCACAAAGAACTAGCTAAACCTAGGCCACTAAGAATCAGCTAACAATAGGCAAGGAAGAGCCAGATAACACTAGGCTACAAACAAGCAGCTAACACTAGGCCACAAAGAACCAGCTAACACTTGGCTACGAAGAAACAGCTAACACTAGGCCAGGAAGAGCCAGCAAACACATGGCTAGGAAGAAATGACTAACAGTAGGCCACCAAGAACTAGCTAACTCTAGGCCTGGAAGAACCAGCTAACACTAGGCTACAAAGAAGCAGCTAATACTCGGTTACAAAGAATCAGCTAAGACTAGACCATGAAGGACAGGCTGAAACTAAGCAACAACGAACCAGCTAACACTAGACCATGAAGAACCAGCTGACACTAGGCCACAAGGAACTAGCTAACAGTACCCCAAAAAGAACAAGCTAACTCTATGCTACAAAGAAGCAGCTAACTCTAGGCCTAAAATAACCAGCAAACACTAGGCCACTAAGAAACAGCTAACAATAGTCCACAACGAACTGGCTAACCCTAGGCCAAGAAGAACCACCTAACAATAGGCCAGCAAACTAGCTAACACGAGGCTACAAAGAAGCAGCTAACACTAGGCCACAAGGAACCATCTAACTCTTGGCTATGAAGAAACAGCTAACAATAGGCCACAAAGAACTAGCTAACACTAGGGCAGGAAGAACCAGCTAACACTAGGCCACAAAGAACTAGCTAACCTTAGGGCAGGAACAACCAGATAACACTTGACTATGAAGAAACACCTAACAATAGGCCACAAAGAACTAGCTAACACTAGAGCAGGAAGAAACAACCAACACTAGGCCACGAAGAACTAGCTAAAACTAGACCATGAAGGACCAGCTGACACTAGGCCACAAAGAAACAGCTAATCTTGGGTACGAAGAAACAGCTATCACTAGGCCACGAAGAACTAGCTAACACTAGGGCAGGAAGAACCAGCTAACACTAGCCTACAAAGAAGCAGCTAATTATGGGTTACAAAGAACCAGCCAAAATTAGGCCATGAAGAACCAGCTGTCACTAGGCCACAAGGAACTAGGTTACAGAAGCCCAAAAAGAACCAGCTAACTCTAGGCTACAAAGAAACAGCTATCTCCAGGCCTAAAATAACCAGCAAACCCTAGACCACAAAGAACCAGCTAACAATAGTCCACAAAATGTAGGTAACCCTAGGCCAGGAAGAACCAGCTAACAATAGGCCAGGAAACTAGCTAACACTAGGCTACATAGAAGCAGCTAACACTAGGCCACAAAGAACCACCTAACTCTTGGCTACGAAGAAACAGCTAACACTAGGCCACAAAGAACCAGGTAACACTAGGCCACATTGAACTAGCTAATACTAGGGCAGGATGAACCAGCTAACACTAGTCCAGAAAGAACTAGCTAACCCTAGGCCACAAAGAACCAGATAACACTAGGCTAAAAAGAACCACCTAATTGTAGGCTACAAGAACCAGCTAACCCGAGGCCAAAAAGAACCAGCGAACACTAGGCCACAAAGTAGTACCTCACCTTAGGCCCAGAAGAACCAGCTAACACAAGGCCAGAAAGAACCAGCTAACAATAGGCCCGGAAGAAACAGCTAACACTAGGCTACAAAGAAGCAGCTAACACGGGGCCACTAAGAACCCGATAAATCTTGGCTATAAAGAAACAGCCAAAACTAGGCCACAGAGAACTAGCTAACAATAGGCCACAAAGAACTATCAAAACCTAGGACACTAAGAATCAGCTAACAATAGGCTACAAACAAGCAGCTAACACTAGGCTACAAAGAAGCAGCTAACACTAGGCCACAAAGAACCAGCTAACACTTGGCTACTAACAAACAACTAACACTAGGCCAGGAAGAACCAGCTAACACTATGCCACAAAGAATTAGCTACCCCTAGGCCACAAATAACCAGCTAACACTAGACAATGAAGAATCAGCTGACACTAGGCCACAAAGAACCAGCTAAACTATGCTAAAAAGAACCAGCTAACACTAGGCTACAAAGAACCAGCTATCTCTAAGCCACAAAAAACCAACTAATCTATGCTACAAAGAACCAGATAACACTAGTCTAAAAAGAACCAGCTAAATCTATGCTACAAAGAACCAGCTAATACTAGGCTACAAAGAACCAGCTAATTCTAGGGTCAAAAGAACCAGCTAACCCTAGGCGACAAATAACCATCGAACACTATGCTACAAAGAACCAGCTAATGCTAGGCCAGGAAGAACCAGCTAACACTAGGCTACAAAGAAGCAGCTAACCCTGTGCCACACTCTAAAATAAACCCTAGGTCAGGAAGAACAAATTAATACTAGGACAGGAAGAACCAGCTAACACTAGGCTACATAGAACCAGATAACTCTTGGCTACAAAGAACCAGCTGACACTAGGCCACAAAGAACCAGCTAACCTTTGCTACAAAGAACCACCTAACACTAGGCTACAAAGAACCAGTTAAACCTAGGCCACAAAGGGCAAGCTAGCCTAGGAAACAAAGAACCAGCGAACACTAGTCCACAAAGAACTAGCTAAACCTAGGCCACTAAGAACCAGCTAACAATAAGCAAGGAAGAAGCAGCTAACACTAGGCCACAAAGAAGCAGCTAACACTTGGCTACGAAGAAACAGCTAACACTAGCCTACCAAGAACTAGCTAACACTTTGTAGTCTAGTCTACAAAGAAGAGGGTAACACTAGGCCAGAAGAACTAGTTAACGCTAGTACAGGAAGAACCAGCTAACCCTAGGCCAGGAAGATCCAGCTAATTTTAGGCCAGGAAGAACCAGCTATTTTAGGCAAAGAACCAGCTAATTGTAGACAATGAAGAACCAGCTGACACTAGTCCACAAAGAACCATCTAACCTATGCTACAAAGAACCAGCTAACTATAGGCTAGAAAGAACCAGCTAACCGAAGGTGACAAAGAACCAGCTAACACTAGGCCACCAAGAACTAGCTAACACTGTACCAGGAAGAACCCGCTAACACTAGGCTACAAAGGACCAGCTAAATCTAGGGAACAAAGAACCAGCTAACCTATGCTACAATGAACCAGCTAACTCTAGATTACAAAGAAGATGCTAACCCTAGGCCACAAAGAACCAGTGAACACTAGGGCACAAAAACTAGCTATCCATAGGCCAGGAAGAACCAGCCAATGTAAGCCAGGAAGAACCAGCTAGCACTAGAATACAATGAAGCAGTTAACACTAGGCCACAAAGAACCAGCTAATACTTGGCCACAAAGAACTAGCTAACCCTAGGCCAGGAAGAACCAGCTAACACTAGGCTACAAAGAACCATCTAAACCTAGGCCACAAAGGACAAGCTAGTCTAGGCCACAAAGAACCACCGAACAATAGTCCACAAAGAAGTAGCTAAACCTAGGCCAATAAGAACCAGCTAACAATTGGCCAGAATGAACCAGCTAACATTAGGCTTCAAAGAAGCAGCTAACACTAGGCTACAAAGAAGCAGCTAACAGTAGGCCACAACGAACCATCTAACCCTTGGCTGCAAAGAAACAGCTAACAGTAGGCTAGAAAGAACTAGCTAACACTAGGCCACAAAGACCCATCTACCACTAGGCTACGAAGAACCAGCTAATAATACTAGGCTACAAAGAAGCAGCTAAATCTAGGTAACAAAGAACCAGGTAACCTATGCCACAATGAACCAGCTATCTCTAGGCTACAAAGAACATGCTAACCCTAGGCCACAAAGAACCTGTGAACACTGGGCCACCAAGAACCAGCAATGCCAGGCCACAAAGAACCAGCGAATATTAGGCCACAAAGAACTAGCTAAACCTAGGCCACTGAGAACCAGCTAACAATAGGCAAGGAAGTACCTGCTAACACTAGGCTACAAAGAAGCAGCGAACATTAGGCCACAAAGAACCAGCCAACACTAGGTCACCAAGAACTAGCTAACACTAGGTCAGGAAGACCACGTAACACTAGACTAAAAAGAACCAGCTAAAACTAGGCCACCAAAAACTAGCTAACACTTGTCCAGGAAGAACCAGCTAACACTAGGCTACAAAGAACCAGCTAACTCTAGGTTACAAAGAACTAGCTAACCCTGGAACACAAAGAACCAGCTGACACAAGGCTACAAAGAAGCAGCTAACACTAGGCTACAAAGAAGCAGCTAACACTATGCCACAAAAAACCAGCTAACACTTGGCTACAAAGAAACATCTAACACTAGGCCACCAAGAACTAGCTAACACTAGGCCAGGAAGAACCAGATAACTGTACGCTACATAGAACCTGCTAATACTAGGTTACAAAGAACCAGCTAAGACTAGACCATGAAGGACCAGCTGACACTAGGCCACAATGAAAGAGCTAACAGTAGACCATGAAGAACCAGCTGACAATAAGCCACAAAGAACTAGCTAACAGTTGCCCAGGAAGAACCAGCTAACACTAGGCTACAAAAAACCAGCTAACTCTAGGCCTAAACTTACCAGCAAACCCTAGGCCACAAAGAACCAGCTAAAAATAGGCCACAAAGAACTTGCTAACCCTAGGCTCGGAAGAAACAGCTAATAATATGCCTGAAAACTAGCTAAAACTAGGCTACAAAGAACCATCTAACTCTTGGATATGAAGAAACAGCTAACAATAGGCCACAAAAAAACTAAGTAATACTTGGCCAAAAAGAACCAGCTAACACTAGGCCACAACGAACTAGCTAACGCTAGGGCAGGACGAACCAGCTGACACGAGGCCACAACGAACCAGCAAACCTATGCTACAAAGAACCAGCTAACACTAGGCTACACAGAACCAGCTATCTCTAGACCACAAAGGAACAGCTAACCTATGCTACAAAGAACCAGCTAACACTAGGCACAAAGAAGTAGGTAACACTAGGCCAGGAAGAACCAGCTAACACTAGGCTATAAAGAACCAGCTAACCCTTGGCTACAAGGAACCAGCTAACTCTAGGTTACAAAGAACCAGCTAATACTAGGCCAAAAAGAACTACCTAACACTAGGCCAGGAAGAACCATCTAACACTAGGCTACAAAGAACCAGCTAACACTAGGCCACCAAAAAGTAGCTAACACTTGTCCAGGAAGAACCAGGTAACACTAGGCTACAAAGAGCCAGGTAACTCTAGGTTACAAAGAACCAGCTAACCCTACGCCACAATAAACCAGGTAACAGTAGGCCACAAAGAAGTAGTTAACCCAAGTCCAGGAGGAACCCGCTAACACTAGGCTAGTAAGAACCAGCTAATGCTAGGCCAGGAAGAACCAGCTAACACTAGGCTACAAAGAATCAGCTAACAGTAGGCTACCAAGAACCAGCTAAACCTAGGCCAGGAAGAAAAAGCTAACTCTAGGCTCCAAATAAGTGCTAACAATAGGCTTCAAATTGCCAGCTAACACTTGGCTACGAAGAAACAGCTAACACTAGTACACAAAGAACTACCTAACCCTAGGCCATGAAGAATCTGCTAACACTAGACCATGAAGAGCGAGCTGACACTAGGCCACAAAGAACCAGCTAAACTAGGCTACAAAGAACCAGCTATATCGAGGTTACAAAGAAACAGCTAACACTAGACCATGAAGAATCAGCTGACACTAGGCCACAAAGAACTAGCAAACATTAGCCCAGGAAGAACCAGCTAACACTAGGCTAGGAAGGAACAGCTAATACTAGGCTACAAAGAATCAGCTAACGGTAGGGTACAAAGAACCAGCTAACCCTAGGCCAAATAGAACCAGCTAATCCTTGGCCACAAAGAACCACCTCACTATAGGCCACAAAGAACTAGCCATCATTAGGCCAGGAAGATACAGCTTACACTAGACCATGAAGAACAAGCTGATACTAGGCCAGAAAGAACCAGCTAACATAGGCTACAAAAAAAACCAGCTAAATCTATGTTACAAAGAACTAGCAAACCCTAGGCCACAAAAAATCAGCTAACACTAGGATACCAAGAACTAGCTAACCCTAGACCACTAAGTACCAGCTAACAATAGGCCAGGAAGAGTCAGCTAACACTAGGCTACAAAGAAGCAACTAACACTAGGCTATAATGAAGCAGTTAACACTAGGCCACAAAAAACCAGCTAACACTTAGCTAGGAAGAAACAGCTAACACCAGGCCACCAAGAACTAGCTAACACTAGGCCAGGAAGAACCAGTTAATACTAGGCTACAAAGAATCAGCTAATAGTAGGCTAAGAAGAACCAGCTACCCCAAGCTCTCTCTCTCTCTCACACACACACACACACTCTCACATACATTCACACACACTCACACACACATTCTCTCTCACACACACATACAACTCACATACAAATCACACACACAGCCTCTATCTCACACACTCACACTTTCTCACAGACTCACACACACTTACTTTCACACACTCTCTCACACACACACATACACAATATGGCACACACATGTCTGCACGCACACACACAAACTCATGCACACATGCAGACATATCAAACACAGCATACATACACAACAGGAAAATGATAGCATCATACTCTCATATTAGAGAGAACAATGGCCTCATCCCAGTCACTGAAGCCCCCATCTTGAGAGCTAGGAAGAGAGAGAGAGAGAGAGAGAGAGAGAGAGAGAGAGAGAGAGAGAGAGTCAATACACTCAGGAATCAGCTATGATCTCAGAAACCAACTGAATAAAAAATGGAAACCAATGAACCTCAAAGCTAGCTCTCTGAAATGACCAATAAAATGACGTACTGTTTAGTGGAACTAACAAGACTATAAAGAAACAATTATAAAAATAAAAGAAGGAAAAGCCATGAGT
This sequence comes from Cricetulus griseus, assembly GCF_003668045.3. Classification (NCBI taxonomy): domain Eukaryota; kingdom Metazoa; phylum Chordata; class Mammalia; order Rodentia; family Cricetidae; genus Cricetulus; species Cricetulus griseus. The sequence goes on along the minus strand of NC_048598.1, from coordinate 183,621,502 downwards.
TACTAACAGCAGAAATTGAAGAGGCATTAATAAGGACCTCACAAATGATAGCGACATTAATAACGGGTTAAACACACAAATCCAGGCAGGCAGATTCAACAATGGGGGTAAAACAGACCATTCTGGAAATCACAAGATCTACACACTCACTCAAGAAAAAAAAGTGGATGACTTGACAGTCTTTTATCTATGGAAGAAAACCAATTGGTGCTCAAATTGTTCTAACAACAAAATCAGGAACAAACTCTTCCCTGGAGATTTCTATCATTCATTTATGGAAGAAATAACGGTGTTCTATCCAGTCTCCCCTATAAATAAAGGAAGAGGGGAACATTTCCAAATTCATTTCATGAAGCAAAAGATTATCTGATACAAAGGAAAGGGAAGAGGAAGAGGGAAGGAAATCAAATCAGTAGAGGACAACAGCCCTTATAAATACAAGAATAAAAATCCACACCATGACACTGTCGAGCAGATTCCAGAGACACATTAAAAGCAACAAGATCCATCGACCAAGTAGATGTTAGTCCAGATATGGAGGCTGGTTCAGTATTTGAAATCACAGCAATCCACCATGTTAACAAATGAAAGAAGAAAGCTGTGATTTTATCAATAGATACAAAAACAACATGAACCTGTGCATATGGCAAAACTCAGAATTGGGCTGGGGAGATGGCTCTGAGGTTAAGAGCACTGAATGCTCTTCCAGAGGTCCTGAGTTCAATTCCCAGCAACCACATGGTGGCTCACAACCATCCATTATGAGATCTGGTGCCCTCTTCCGGCCTGCAAACATACATGCAGGCAAAACCTGCATACATAATAAATAAAATCTTTAAAAACCTAATTCAGAATTATTCATCTCTAATCTCAACATTCAGGAAGCAGAGACGAGGGGATCTCTGTGAGTTGGAGACTCTGTGTGTTTGGTCCACATGGCAAATTCCCAGAGGTCCAGCCCACCCAGAGACAGCCAGCTCCCTAGTCCCTTGCCCCACCCACAGGAGGAGATAAGCGAGGGCCTGTTTCTGGCCCACCTTCCTGTGCCCTGCTCAGAGTCACCCAAGACCTGGAGACTGCACACTGGGGATCCCATCCCAGCAGTCCAGCCCATCCAGAGACTGCCAAGGCCCGGGTACTAGGCCCGCCTCCATCCACCAGAAGAGGAGAGCCATCAGATTATTGGACCTGCTTGCACCCACTGAAAGGGAACCTTAAACCCATACCCACCTGGAGAGGAAGGGACTCCTCCTGCACCCACTGGAAGAAGGGATGGGAAGAAGACAATATAAAAACACATTCAACAACAGAAAAACCAATATGACACCACCAGAGTCTAGAGACTCTGCACCAGCAAGACCTGAACATTCCAACACAGATAAAGCAGAAGGAATGATCTTAAAATCAACTTCATGAAATGATAGAGGCCCTCAAAGAGGATAAGAGAAAAGCCCTTAAAGAAATGGAAGAAAAAACAAACCAAAAATACAAGAAATCAACAAATCTCTTAAAGAAAGCAAGGAAAGCCAAGAAAAAAACAATCAAACAGATGAAGGAAACAATTCAAACAGTTCAAGACCTGAAAACTAAAATAGAGACAATAAAGAAAGAACAAACTGAGGGAATGCTGCAAAAAGAAAAGCTGGGTAAATTATCAGGAACTCCGGATACAAGCATAACCAACAGAACACACGAGATGGAAGAGAGAATCTCAGGCATTGAAGATACACTAGGAGAAATAGATTCATTGACCAAAAAATATCTTAAGTCCAACAAATCCCTAACATATAATATCCAGGAAATATGGGACACCATGAAAATACCAAACCTAAGAATAATAAGTATAGAAGAGGAGAAGAAACCCACCTCAAAGATGCAGAAAACATTCAACAAAATCATAGAAGAAAACTTTCCCAACCTAAAGGAAGACATGCCAAGGAAAGTGCAAGAAGCTTACAGAACACCAAATAGAGTGGACCACAAAAATGTCCCCTCACCACATAATAATCAACACCCCAAACATACAGAATAAAGGAAGAATATTAAGAGAAGATAAGGAAAATGGCCAAGTAACATATAAAGGCAAACTTATAAGAATTACAACAGACTTATCCATGGAAACTCTGAAAGCCAGAAGGTCCTGGATAGATATTCTACCAACACTAAGAGACCATGAATGCCAGTCCAGACTACTATACTCAGCAAAGCTTTCAATCACTATAGATTGAGAAAACAAGAGGACAAAACCAGGTTCAAACAATAAGTAACCACTAATCCAGCCCTATGGAAAGTACTGCAAGGAAAACTCCAACCTAAAGAAGTTAACTACACTCCCCAAAACATAGACAATAGATAATCCCACTTTACCAAAAGCCAAAAGAAAAAACAGGGTAAATCCACACACAATACCTCCACCAACAACAAATAGAAAAACAAAGAAGAATAAGCACTCAATGTTCCTTAATTTCCCTCACTATTAATGGTCTTAACTAGCCTATAAAAAGACACAGGCTAACAGAATGGATATGAAGACAGAATCCATCCTTCTGCTGCATTCAAGAAACACACCTCGACTTCAAAGACCGACATTACCTCAGAGTAAAGGGTTGGGATAAGATATTCCAATCAAATGGATCCAGGAAACAAGCTGAGGTAGCTAGCCTAATATCCAACAAATTAGACTTCCAACTAAAATCAATCAAAAGAGATGAGGAAGGTCATTTCATGTTCATCACAGGACAAATCCATCAGGAAGAAGTCTCGATTCTAAACATGTATGCCCCAAATACAAAGGCACCAACATTCCTCAAAGAAACTTTATTAAGACTCAAATCACAAATAAGGCCTCACACAGTTATAGTGGGAGACTTCAACACCCCACTCTCACCACTAGACAGGACCACCAGACAGAAAGTTAACAAAGAAACTAAGGAACTAATAGAAGTTATGACTCATTTGGGTTTAACAGACATCTATAGAACATTCCATCCAAACACAAAAGAATATATCTTCTTCTCAGTGCCACAGAGAATCTTCTCTAAAATGGACCCCATACTTGGCAACATAGCAAACCTCAACAGGTACCAAAATATTGGAATAACCCCCAGGATCCTATAAGACCACCATGCTTTAAAGTTAGAGTTCAACAACAACACAAATTGCAGAAAACCTACAAACTCATGGAAATTGAATAATGCGCAATTGCACCATTCCTGGGGCAAGGAAGAAATAAAAAAGAAATTAAAGACTTCCTAGAATTCAACAAGAATGAAGACACAACATACCCAAACTTATGGGACACTTTGAAAGCAGTGCTAACACTAGATGTCCACATGAAGAAACAGGGGAATAGTCTCACTAGAGGATGAACAGCTCACCTGAAATCTCTAGAACACAAAGGAGCAAACTCACCACGGAGGAGGATATGCCAGGAAATAATCAAATTGAGGGCAGAAATCAATAAAGTAGAAACTAGGAAAACAATACAAAGAATCAATGTAATGAAGAGTTGGTTCTTGGAGAAAATAAACAAGATAGACAAAATTTATCCAAACTTATCAAACATCAGAGTGAACATGCAAATTAACAAAATCAGAAATGAAAAAGGGGGGCATAACAAACACTGAGGAAATCCAGAGAATCTTCAGGTCATACTTTGAGAACCTGTACTCCTGAAAATTCAAAAGTCTAAAGGAAATGGACAATTTTCTGGATAGATATCACTTACCAAAATTAAATCAAGAACAAATGAGCAATTTAAATAGACCTATAACCCCTAATGAGATAGAAGCAGTCATCAAAAGTCTCTCAACCAAAAAAAGCCCAGGGCCAGATGGCTTCAGTGCAGAATTCTACCAGAAAGTCAAAGAACAACTAATACCAATTCTCCTCAAATATTTCCACACAATAGAAGCAGAAGGGTCATTGCCAAACTCTTTTTATGAGTCTACAATTACCTTGGTACCCAAGCCACACAAAGACACAACTAAAAAAGAGAACTACAGACCAATATTCCTCATGAACATAGATGTTCTTTGTGGCCTGGAGTTAGCAGGTTCTTTGTAGTCTAGTGTTAGCTCTTTCTTTGTAGCAGAGGTAGCTGGTTCTTTGGTCCACTGTCAGCTGGTTCTTTCTAGTGTAGAGTTTGCTGGTTCTTTGTAGACTAGAGTTGCCTGGTTCTTCCTGGCCTAGTGTTAGCTGGTTCTTCTTGGCCTTGTGGTGGCTAATTCTTTGTGGCCTAGGATTAGCTGGTCTTCGTGGCTTAGGATTACCGGGTTATTTTTGGCTTGGGGTAGCTGGTTCTTCTTAGCCTACTGTTAGCTGATTCTTTGTAGCCTAGTATTAACTGGTTCTTCCTGGCCTAGTGTTAGCTAGTTCTTGGTGGCCTGGTGTTAGCTGTTTCTTCCTAGCTAAGTGTTAGCTGGTTCTTTGTGGCCTAGTGTTAACTGCTTCATTATAGCCTAGTGTTAGTTGCTTCTTTGTAGCCTAGTGTTAGCTGACTCTTCCTGGCCTATTGTTAGCTGGTACTTAGTGGTCTATGGTTAGCTAGTTCTTGGTATCCTAGTGTTAGCTGATTTTTTGTGGCCTAGGGTTTGCTAGTTCTTTGTAACATAGATTTAGCTGTTTTTTTGTAGCCTATGTTAGCTGGTTCTTTCTGGCCTAGTATCAGCTTGTTCTTCATGGTCTAGTGTAAGCTGTATCTTCCTGGCCTAATGATGGCTAGTTCTTTGTGGCCTATAGTGAGGTGGTTCTTTGTGGCCAAGGATTAGCTGGTTCTATTTGGCCTAGGGTTAGCTGGTTCTTTGTACCCTACCGTTAGCTGATTCTTTGTAGCCTAGTATTAGCTGTTCCTTCCTAGCCTAGTGTTAGCTGGTTCTTCCTGGGCTAATGTTTGCTAGTTCTTTGTGGCCTAGTGTCAGCTGATTCTTCATGGTCTAGTGTTAGCTGGCTCTTTGTGGCCTAGTGTCAGCTGGTTCTTCATGGTCTAGTGTTATCTGGTTCTTTGTGGCCTAGTGTTAGCTAGTTCTTTGTGGCCTAGTGTTAGCTGTTTCTTCATAGCCAAGAGTTAGATGGTTCTTTGTGGCCTAGTGTTAGCTGCTTCTATGTAGCCTAGTGTTAGCTAGTTTCCTGGCCTATTGTTAGTGGGTCTTCCTGTCCTAGGGTTAGCTACATTTTGTGGACTATTGTTAGCTGGTTCCTTGAGGTCTACGGTTTGCTGGTTATTTTAGGCCTAGAGTTAGCTGCTTCTTTGTAGCCTAGAGTTAGCTGGTTCTTTTTGGTTTCTGTAACCTAGATCCTTGTGGCCTAGTGTCAGCTGGTTCTTCATGGTCTAATCTTAGCTGGTTCTTTGTAACCGAGTATTAGCTGCTTCTTTTTAGGCTTGTTAGCTGGTTCTTTCTGCCCTAGTGTTACCTAGTTCTTCCTGGCCTAGTGCTAGCTGTTTCTTCGGAGCCAAGTTTTAGCTGGTTCTTCCTGCCCTAGTGTTAGCTAGTTCTTTGTGGCCTATTGTTAGCTGATTCTTCGTAGCCAATAGTTAGATGGTTCTTTGTGGCCTACTGTTAGCTGCTTTTTTGTATCCTAGTGTTAGCTAGTTTGCTGGCCTATTGTTAGGTGGTTCTTCTTGGCGTAGGGTTAGCCAGTTCTTTGTGGACTATTGTTAGCTGTTTCTTTGTGGCCTAGGGTTTGCTGGTTATTTTAGGCTTAGAGTTAGCTGCTTCTTTGTAGCATAGAGTTAGCTGATTCTTTTTAGGGTACTGTTAGCTAGTTCCTTGTGGCCTAGTGTCTGCTGGTTCTTCATGGTCTAGTGTTAGCTGGCTCGTTGTGGCTTAGTTTCAGCTGGTCCTTCATGGTCTAGTCTTAGCTGGTTCTTTGTAACCGAGCATTAGGTGCTTCTTTGTAGCCTAGTGTTAGCTGGTTCTTCCAGGCCTAGTGTTAGTTAGTTCTTGGTGGCCTACTATTAGCTGTTTCTTCTAGCCAAGTGTTAGCTGGTTCTTCCTGGCCTAGTGTTAGCTGATAATTTGTAGCCTAGTGTTAGCTTGTTCTTGGGGGCCTAGTGTTAGCTGTTTTTTTGTAGCATAGGTTAGCTTGTTCTTTGTGGCCTAGTGTTAGCTGCTTCTTTTTAGCCTAGTGTTAGCTGCTTCTTAGTGGCCTAGTGTTACCTGGTTCTTTGTGGCCTGCGGCGTCCACCCTTGACCAGCAAGAAAGATGCCACACCGAGGAATCTTCTTCAGCACAGTTTATTCGGGAACCTCTTTGCTTTGTACAGTGTATAATGGCGGCGGCGGCGGCGGCGGCGGCGGCCCCGGGCCGAGGGAGACGGGGCCTGATATAGTCTACATCTACCAATCACCTAACCCTACGTGGCGCGCCAGGATAGGTTGTCTCCAAGCAGAATTAAGAGGATACATGACCTTTACCTAATTTGGAGTTGTTTACCACAGAGAGCGCTCGCCGTCGGGCTGGCAGAGGGCGGAAACCAGCGCCATCTTTTGGGTGCGGTTTTCTGCAGCTCCCTACAGTGGCCTAGGGTTAGCTAGTTCTTTTTTCCCTAGATTTAGCTGGTTCTTTGTAGCCTAATGTTAGCTGGTTCTTCCTGGCCCAGTCTTAGCTAGTTCTTGGTGTCCTAGTGTTAGGTGTTTATTTGTAGCATAAGTTAGCTGATTCTTTGTAGCCTAGTGTTAGCTGGTTCTTTGTAGCATAGGTTAGTTGGTGTTTGTGGCCTAGTGTCAGCTGGTCCTCATGGTCTAGTGTTAGCTAGTTCTCGGTGGCCTAGTGTTGGCTGGATTTTTGTAGCCTAGTTTTAGCTGTTTCTTTGTATCACATGTTAACTGGTTCTTTGTGGCCTAGTGTCACCTGGTACTTTGTAGCCTTGAGTTATCTGGTTCTTTGTAGCCCAGAGTTAGTTGGTTCTTCCTGGCCTAGTGTTAGCTGGTTCTCCTTGGCCTAGTGTTGGCTAGTTCTTTGTGGCCTAGGGTTAGCTGGATCTTTGTGGCCGAATATTAGCTAGTTCTTTTTAGCCTAGGGATAGCTGGTTCTTCCTGGCCTATCATTAGCTGGTTCTTCCTCACCTAGTGTTACCTGGTTCTTCATGGCCTAGGGTTAGTTGGTTCTTTGTAACCTAGAGTTATCTGGTTCTTTGTAACCTAGAGATACCTGGTTCTTTGCAGCTTAGTGTTAGCTGAATCTTTGTAGCATAGGTTTACTGGTTCATTGTGCCTGGTGTTAGCTGTTTCTTCGCAGCCAGGTGTTAGCTGGTTGTTTGTGGCCTAGTCTAAGCTGCTTCTTTGTAGCCTAGTTTTAGCTGCTTCTTTGTAGCCTAGGGTTAGCTGGTTCTTTCTGGCATATTCTTAGCTGGTTCTTCCTGGCCTAGGGTTACCTAATTCTTTGTAGCCTAGTGTTAACTGGTTTTCGTGGCCTAGGGTTAGCTAGTTCTTTGTAACCTAGATTTAGCTAGTTCTTTGTAGCCTAGTGTTAGCTGGTTCTTTGTAGCAGAGGTTAGCTTGTTCTTTGTGGCCTAGTGTCAGCTGATTCTTTGTAGCCTAGAGTTAGTTGGTTTTTTTGTAGCCTAGTGTTAGCTGGTTCTTCCTGGCCTAGTGTTAGCTGGTTCTTCTTAGCCTAGTGTTGGCTAGTTCTTTCTGTCCTAGGTTTAGATGTTTCTTTGTGTCCTAGGATTAGCAGGTTCTTTTTGGCCTAGTGTTAACTGGTTGTTCCCATCCTAGTGTAAGCTAGTCCTTTGTGGCCTAGTGTTAGCTGGCTTTTGTGGCCTAGGGTTAGCTGGTTCTTTGTAACCTAGAATTAGCTTGTTCTTCGTAGCCTAGTGTTTCCTGATTCTTCGTAGCCTAGTGTTAGCTGGTTTTTCCTGTCCTAGCATTAGCTGGTTCTTCCTGTCCTGGTGTTAGCTTGTTCTTTGTGGCCTATTGTTTGCAGGTTCTTTGTAGCATTGGTTAGCTGGTTCTTTCTGGCCTAGAGTTACCTGGTTCTTTGTAGCCTAGTGTTAGCTGTTTCTTCGTACCTGAGGTTAGCTGGTTCTTTGTGGCCTAGTGTCAGCTGGTACTTTGTAGCCTAGAGTTAGCTGGTTCTTTGTAGCCTAGTGTTAGCTGGTTGTTCCTGGCCTAGTGTTAGCTGGTTCTTCTTGGCCTAGTGTTGGCTAGTTCTTTGTGGCCTAGGTTTGGCTGGTGCCCTGTGGCCTAGGATTAGCTGGTTCTTTTGGGCCTAGGGTTAGCTGGTTCTCCTTGGCCTCCTTTAGCTGATTCTTTGTAGACTAGTATTGGCTGGTTCTTCCTGGCCTAGCATTTGCTGTTTCTTCCAATCCTAGTATTAGCTGGTTCTTCCTAGCCTCAGGTTAGCTAGTTCTTTGTGGCCTAGTGTTAAATGGTTCTTTGTGGCCTAGGGTTAGCTGGTACTTCCTGGACTAGTGTTAGCTAGTTTTGGTGGTCTAGGGTTAGCTTGTTCTTTGTAGCTTAGTATTAGCTGATTCTTCCTGGCCTAGTGTTAGTTAGTTCTATGTGGCCTAGAATTAGCTTGTTTTTGTAGCATAGGTTAGCTTGTTCTTTGTGGCCTAGAGTTAGCTTGTACTTTGTAGCCTAGTGTTAGCTGGTTCTTCCTGGCCTAGTGTTAGGTAGTTCTTTTTGGTCTAGCTTTAGCAAGTTCTTTGTAGCCTAGTGTTAGCTGGTTCTTCCTGGCATAATGTTAGGTAGTTCTTTTTGGTCTAGCTTTAGCAAGTTCTTTGTAGCCAAGTGTTAGCTGGTTTTTCCTGGCCTAAGGTTAGCTAGTTCTTTTGACATAGAGTTAGCTGGTTCTTTGTGCCCTACTGTTAGCAAGATCTTCTTGGCCTAGTTTTGGCTAGTTTTTGTGGCCTAGGGTTAGCTGGTTCTTTGTGCATAGCATTAGCTGGTTTTTTTGGCCTAGGTTTCGCTGGTTCTTCATGAATTACTATTAGCTGATTCTTGTAGCCTATTGTTAGCTGGTTCCTCCCTGCCTAGGGTTAGCTAGTTCTTTGTGGCCTAGTGTTATCTGTTTCTTTGTGGCCTAGGGTTAGGTGGTTCTTTGTAATCTAGAGTTAGCTGCTTCCTTGTAGCCAAGTGTTAGCTGGTTCTTTGTAGCCTTGTGTTAGGTGGTTCTTCCTGGACTAGTGTTAGCTAGTTCTTTGTGGCCTAGTGTTAACTGCTTCTTTATAGCATAGGTTAGCTGGTTCTTTATGGCCTAAGTTAGCTGGTTCTTTGTAGCCTAGTTTTAGCTGGTTCTTTGAAGCAGGGGTTAGCTGGTTCTTTGTGGCCTAGTGTCAGCTGATTCTTAGGAGCCTCGAGTTAGCTGGTTCTTTGTAACCTACTGTTAGCCAATTGTTAGCTGGTCTTCCTGGCCTAGGGTTTCCTAGTTCTGTGTGGCCTAGGGTTAGCTGGCTCTTTGTGGATTAGAGTTAGCTGCTTCTTTGTAGCCTAGTGTTATCTATTTCTTCCTGGCCTAGCATTTGGTGGTTCTTCCTGGCCTAGGGTTAGCTCGTTCTTTGTAGCCTAGTGTTCGCTGGTTCTTTGTGGCCTACTGTTAGCTAGTTCTTTGTAGCAGAGGTTAGATGGTTCTTTGTGGCCTAGTGTCACCCAATCTTTTGTAGGCTAGCGTTAACTGGTTCTTTGTAGGCTAGAGTTAGCTGGTTCTTCCTGGCCTAGTGTTGGCAAGTTCTTTGTGGCCTAGGGTTAGCTGGTTCTTCCTGACCTAGCATTAGCTGGTTCTTCCTAGCCTAGTTTAGCAGGTTCCTCCTGGACTTGGGTTAGCTACTTCTTTGTGGCCTAGTGTTACCTGGTTTATTGTGGTCTAGGGTTAGCTGGTTCTTTGTAACCTAGAGTTACCTGCCTCTTTGTAGCCTAGTGTTACCTGGTTCTTCCTGGCCAAGTGTTAGCTACTTTTTGGTGGCCTAGTGTTAGCTGGTTCTTTGTGGCCTAGAGTCAGCTGGTTCTTCATGGTCTAGTTTTAGCTTGTTCTCTGTGGCCTAGGGTTAGGTAGTTTGTGGCCTAATGTTAGCTGGTTCTTCCTGGCCTACTGTTACCTAGTTCTTTGTGGCCTAGTGTTAACTGGTTCTTTGTAACCTACATTAGCTGGTATTTTGTGGCCTAGTGGTAGCTGGTTCTTGTGGCCTAGTGTTAGCTGGTTCTTTGTGGACAAGTGTTACTTAGTTCTTTGTGGCCTATTGTTAACTGTTTCTTTGTAGCCAAGAGTTAGCTGCTTCTTTGTAGCCTAGTGTTAGCCTGTTTCCAGACCTATTGTTAGCTGCTTCTTCCTGGCATAGGGTTAGCTAGTTCTTTGTGGCCTATTTTTAGCTGGTTCTTTGTGGCCTAGGGTTAGCTGGTTATTTTAGGCCTAGAGTTAGGTGCTTTTTTGTAGCCTAGTTTTAGCTGGATCTTCCTGGGCAACTGTTAGCTAGTTCTTTCTGGCCTATTGTTACCTGGTTCTTCATGGTCTACTGTTAGCTGGTTTTTCGTGGTCTAGTCTTAGCTGGTTCTTTGTAACCTAGTATTTGCGGGTTCTATGTAGCCTAGAGTTAGCTGCTTCTTCCTGGCCTAACGTTAGCTAGTTCTTGGTGGCCTAGTGTTAGCTGTTTCTTCATAGCCAAGTGTTAGCTGGTTCTTTGTGGCCTGGTGTTAGCTGCTGCTTTGTAGCCTAGTGTTAGCTGCTTCTTCCTGGCCTAATGTTAGCTGGTTTTTAGTGGCCTATGGTTAGGTAATTCTTTATGGCCTAGTGTTAGCTGGTTCTTCCTGGCCAAGTTTTACCTGTTTCTTTGTAGCCAAGTGTTAGCTGCTTCTTTATAGCCTAGTGTTAGCTGCTTCTTTGTAGCCTAGTGTTAGCTGGATCTTCCTGGCCAATTGTTAGCTGGTTCTTTGTGGCTTAAGGTTAGCTAGTTCTTTGTGGCCTAGTGTTCGCTGGTTATATGTGGCCTTGGGTAGCTGGTTCTTTGTGGCCTAGTGTTAGCTGTTTCTTCGTAGCCATGTGTTATCTGCTTCTTTGTAGCCTAATGTTAGCTGCTTCTATGTAGCCTGGTGTTAGCTGGTACTTCCTGGCCTATTGTTAGCTGGATCTTCCTGGACTAGGGTTAGCTAGTTCTTTTTGACCTAGTGTTTGCTGGTTATTTGTGGCCTAGGTTAACTGGTTCTTTGTGGACTAGTGGTAGCTGGTTCTTTGTGGCCTGGTGTTAGCTACATCTTTGTTGCCTATGGTTAGCTGGTTCTTAAGGCCTAGTGTTAGCCTGTTTTTGCTGCTCTAGCATTAGCTGTTTCTTCCTGGTCTAGTTTTAGCTTGTTCTTTGTGGCCTAGGGTTAGCTAGTTCTTTGCGGCCTAGTGTTAGCTGGTTCTTTGTAGCAGAGGTTAGCTTGTTCTTTGTAGCCTAGTGTTAGCTGGTTCTTCCTGGCCTCAAATTAGCTGGTTCTTTCTGGCCTAGTGTTAGCTGGTTCTTCTGGGCCTAAGGTGAGGTAGTACTTTGTGGCCTAGTGTTCGATGGTTCTTTTTGGCCTCGTGTTAGCTGGTTGTTGTAGCCTACAATTAGCTGGTTCTTCGCAGCCTAGTGTTAGCTGGTTCTCTGTGGCCTAGTGATAGCTAGTTCTTTGGGGCCTATTGTTGGCTGTTTCTTAGTAGCCAAGAGTTAGATGGTTCTTTGTGGCCTAGTGTTAGCTGCTTCTATGTAGCCTAGTGTTAGCTAGTTTCCTGGCCTATTGTTAGCTGGTTCTTCCTGGCCTAGGGTTACCTACATTTTGTGGACTATTGTTATCTGGTTCTTTGTGTTCTAGGGTTTGCTGGTTATTTTAGGCCTGGAGTTAGCTGCTTTGTTGTAGCCTAGAGTCAGCTGGTTCTTTTTGGGCTTCTGTAACCTAGTTCCTTGTGGCCTAGTGTCAGCTGGTTTTTCATGGTCTAGTGTTAGCTAGTTCTTTGTGGCCTAGTTTTACCTGTTTCTTCGTAGCCAAGAGTTAGCTGGTTCTTTGTGGCCTAGTGTCAGCTGGTCCTTCATGGTCTAGTCTTAGCTGGTTCTTGCAACTGAGTATTAGCTGCTTCTTTGTAGCCTAGTGTTAGCTGGTTCCTCCTGCCCTAGTGTTACCTAGTTCTTTGTGGCCTAGTGTTAGCTAGTTCTTTGTGGCCTATTGTTAGATGTTTCTTCGTAGCCAAGAGTTAGATGGTTCTTTCTGGCCTAATGTTAGCTGCTTCTTTGTAGCCTAGTGTAGCTAGTTTGCTGGCCTATTATTAGGTGGTTCTTCTTGGCCTAGGTTTAGCCAGTTCTTTGTTGACTATTGTTAGCGGTTTCTTTGTGGCCTAGGGTTTGCTGGATATTTTAGGCCTAGAGTTAGCTGCTTCTTTGTAGCATAGAGTTTGCTGGTTCTTTTTGGGGTACTGTTAGCTAGTTCCTTGTGGCCTAGTGTCAGCTGGTTCTTCTTGGTCTAGTGTTAGCTGGTTCTTTGTGGCCTAGTGTTAACTGGTTCTTCCTGGCCTATTGTTAGCTGGTTCTTAGTGGCCTAGGTTTAGCTAGTTCTTTGTGAAGTAGTGTTCGCTGGTTCTTTGTGGCCTAGGCTAGTTTGTCCTTTGTGGCCTAGGTTTAGCTGGTTCTTTGTAGCCTAGTGTTAGCTGCTTCTTTGTAGCCTAATGTTAGCTGTTTCTTCCTGGCCTATTGTTAGCTGGTTCTCTCTGGCCTAGTGTTAGCTGGTTCTTCCTGGCCTAAGGTGAGGTAGTACTTTGTGGCCTAGTGTTCGCTGGTTCTTTTTGGCCTAGGGTTAGCTGGTTCTTTGAAGCATGGGTTAGCGGGTCCTTTGTGGCTTAGAGATAGCTGGTTCTTTACAGCCTAGTGTTAGCTGGTTTTTTGTAGCATAGGTTAGCTGGTTCGATTTGGCCTAGTGTCAGCTGGTTCTTCATCGTCTAGTGTTATCTGGTTCTTTGTGGCCTAGAGTTAGCTAGTTCTTTCTGGCCTAGTGTTAGCTGGTTCATCCTGCCCTAGTGTTAGCTAGTTCAATGTGGCCTATTGTTAGCTGTTTCTTTGAAGCCAAGAGTTAGATCGTTCTTTGTGGCCTAGTGTTAGCTGCTTCTATGTAGCCTAGTGTTAGCTAGTTTCCTGGCCTATTGTTAGCTGGTTCTTCCTGGCCTAGGGTTACCTACATTTTGTGGACTATTGTTATCTGGTTCTTTGTGTTCTAGGGTTTGCTGGTTATTTTAGGCCTGGAGTTAGCTGCTTTGTTGTAGCCTAGAGTCAGCTGGTTCTTTTTGGGCTTCTGTAACCTAGTTCCTTGTGGCCTAGTGTCAGCTGGTTTTTCATGGTCTAGTGTTAGCTAGTTCTTTGTGGCCTAGTTTTACCTGTTTCTTCGTAGCCAAGAGTTAGCTGGTTCTTTGTGGCCTAGTGTCAGCTGGTCCTTCATGGTCTAGTCTTAGCTGGTTCTTGCAACTGAGTATTAGCTGCTTCTTTGTAGCCTAGTGTTAGCTGGTTCCTCCTGCCCTAGTGTTACCTAGTTCTTTGTGGCCTAGTGTTAGCTGGTTCTTCCTGCCCTAGTGTTAGCTAGTTCTTTGTGGCCTATTGTTAGATGTTTCTTCGTAGCCAAGAGTTAGATGGTTCTTTCTGGCCTAATGTTAGCTGCTTCTTTGTAGCCTAGTGTAGCTAGTTTGCTGGCCTATTATTAGGTGGTTCTTCTTGGCCTAGGTTTAGCCAGTTCTTTGTTGACTATTGTTAGCGGTTTCTTTGTGGCCTAGGGTTTGCTGGATATTTTAGGCCTAGAGTTAGCTGCTTCTTTGTAGCATAGAGTTAGCTGGTTATTTTTGTGGTACTGTTAGCTAGTTCCTTGTGGCCTAGTGTCTGCTGGTTCTTCATGGTCTAGTTTTAGCTGGTTCGTTGTTGCTTAGTTTCAGCTGGTCCTTCATGGTCTAGTCTTAGGTGGTTCTTTGTAACCGAGTATTAGCTACTTCTTTGTAGCCTAGTGTTAGCTGGTTCTTCCAGGCCTATTGTTAGATGATTCTTAGTGGCCTAGGTTTAGCTAGTTTTCTGGGGCCTAGTGTTAGCTGTTTCTTCGTAGCCAAGGTTTGGGCTGGTTCTTTGTGGCCTCATGTTAGCTACTTCTTTGTAGCCTACTGTTAGCTGGTTCCACCTTGCATATTGTTAGCCCATACTTAGTGGCCTAGGTTTAGCTCGTTCTTTGTGGCCTAGTGTTAACTAGTTCTCTGTGGCCAAGTGTTAGCTGTTTCTTCGTAGCCAAGTTTTAGCTGGTTCTTTGTGGCCCCGGGTTAGCTGCTTCTTTGTAGCCTAGTGTTAGCTGTTTCTTCCTGGCCTATTGTTAGCTGATTCTTTCTGGCCTAGTATTAGCTGGTTCTTCCAGGCCTAAGGTGAGGTAGTTCTTTGTGGCCTAGTGTTCACAGGTTCTTTGTGGCCTAGGGTGAGCTGGTTCTTTGTAGCCTAGAATTAGCTGGTTCTTTGCAGCCAGTGTTAGCTGGTTCATTGTTGCATAGGTTAGCCAGTCCTTTGTGGCTTAGAGATAGCTGGTTCTTTGCAGCCTAGTTTAGCTGGTTTTTTTGTATCATAGGTTAGCTGCTTAGTTTAGGCCTGGTGTCAGAAGGTTCTTCATCGTTAGTGTTATCTGGTTCTTTGTGGCCTAGAGTTAGCTAGTTCTTTCTGGACTAGAGTTAGCAGGTTCATCCTGCCCTAGTGTTAGCTAGTTCTTTGTGGCCTAGTGTTAGCTGCTTCTTTGTAGCCTAGTGTTAGCTGTTTCTTTGTAGCAGAGGTTAGCTGGTTCTTTGTAGCCTAGTGTTAGCTGGTTCTTCCTTGCCTATTGTTAGCTGGTTCTTAGTGGCCTAGATTTAGCTAGTTCTTTGTGGAATAGTGTTTGCTGGTTCTTTGTGGCCTAGGCTAGCTTGTCCTTTGTGGTCTATGTTTAGCTGCTTCTTTGTAGCCTAGTGTTAGCTGTTTCTTTGTAGCAGAGGTTAGCTGGTTCTTTGTAGCCTAGTGTTAGCTGGTTCTTCCGGGCCTATTGTTAGCTGGTTCTTTCTGGCCTAGTGTTAGCTGGTTGTTCCTGGCCAAAGGTGAGGTAGTTCTATGTGGCCTAGTGTTTGCTGGTTCTTTGTGGCCTAGGTTTACCTCGTTCTTTGTAGCCTTGTGTTACCAGGTTCTTTGGAGCGGCAGTTAGCTGGTTCTTTGTGGCCTAGTGTCAGCTGGTTCTTTGTACCCGAGTGTTAGCTGGTTCTTTGTAGCCTAGTGTTAGCTGGTTCTTCCTGCTCTAGTGTTAGCTAGTTCTTCGTGGCCTAGTGTTGGCTGTTTCTTTGTAGCCAAGTGTTAGCTGGTTGTTTGTGGCCTAGTGTTAGCTGGTTCTTCCTTCCCTAGTGTTAGCTAGTTCTTTGTGGCCTAGTGTTAGCTGGTCCTTTATGGCTTAGAGATAGCTGTTTCTTTGTAGCCAGGTGTTAGCTGGTTTTTTGTAGCATTGATAAGCTGGTTCCG